>NC_057798.1:613206958-613488639 GCF_018294505.1 Triticum aestivum | reverse complement strand
GGCGCAGGAGTGGCGGGCCCCGGCCTGCAACGGCGCCTCGTCACGCGCGTGGGCTGGCAGAGCCGAAGGGTGCCACGCGGCGCGCGGAAAGCGGGCGGTCAGCCCACTGCTCGGCTGGTGCGCTTGCTGGTTCCCGCCTCCGAATTTTGAGGAGGCTTCGCCGAGAAGGCACACGCAAGAAGGGCCGGCTCCTAGCTGCCGGCTCCTCGGGATAGGAAGCTGGCCGAGCTTCTTGATTTCCCTTCAAGCCGCGAAGCCCAACCAGCTTCGGGGACTACTATCGGAGTAAATGACAACGGGTAGCCTAACCGGCTCCCTTTGGCCCTCAGAAAAAACAACGAGCCGATTGGACCTCGAAGCACCTAAGACACAGGGCCGCCTTCCTCCGGCCGGCTATCACCTAAGCCGGATGGCAGAAGGCGGCCCGGCCATAAAACAACTTTTGGAGGACGCCACGATTGGGCTGACTCCAAGAAGTCGGCCCATGAAGGACCGACTCCCAGAAGGCGGCCCGCGAAGGGCTGACTCCAAGAAGCAGGCGGCCGAACGCCGCATCCTAAAGACCATCACCCATAACGGTGACGGGACGGGGCGTGGCTACAACAAACCCTGCGATTCCCGAATCTCGGAAGATGCATGGCCATAGTACGCCGCACAGGGCGACCATCCCCCGTCCGGCGTGGCACTGTTGCCATGAGAATCATGACGCCACCCACGACGGGATGCTAGTACGGCCCGCAGGCGGCGGGCCCCTTCGGTCAGAGAGACATCCGAAGGCGGCCTGGCCTCCCCCAGCCGGCCCAAGGCCGGGCCAGCTTCCAGTAGCCGGCTTGCTCCCCTCGGGGCGCGCGCACCATTAAGCAGATGAGACGCGGTAAGGCTACAGTGGGAGCCCGCAAGGCGGCGGCACTGTAGCGATGCTTACCTCGACAAAACCCTCGTCATCAGAGGCGAGGCCATAGTAACCAGCCCCCGACAAGATCCCCCATGCGATGGGACCGGCCTGTCGACCAACGGGCCGACAGCCGGCAGGACCCACTAGTCAGCGGGCCCCAGAAGCCGGCGGAGAAGACGGCGGTCGTAGACACTGACGGCCTAGGCCCGCACCCAGTCGGATTACCATTGTACCCCTGGGGGGTAGGCCTATAAAAAACCCAGGGACACCCATGCAAAGGGTTGATCTCACAGAGTTTTAGACACCACCATCGGGAGAGGTGAGAGCTGGCCTTGCCCTTCTTCCTCCTACCACCGAACAGCTCAAGGAGCATCTTGTAGCTACTTGTTGATCTAGTGATCATGCGGAGACCCCGTAGAGCAGCAGTAGGGGTGTTATCTCCATGGAGAGCCCCGAAGCTGGGTAAGATTCGCCGGCGTGCATGTCTTCGCCTCATCCCGCTTCCAGGCACCGGCGATGTCTTACTGGCTCCCACAATGATAAGCCATCCGTTGGCTTATGTCGCACCTACCACCCGACATTCGTTTCCCTAGAAAATGGTTGTACATATTTCAAACACATCAAACCGGGTATTAGTTTCAATTTTTTTCATTACAAGATTTTAAATTCCATTGATTTTTATGCATGGACAATTATTTGGAATTTATATTTATATAAATTATTTTTCAAAATAGTTTGAATGTGAATCGATATTTCGGGATTAAAAATAGTTGACCGCACCGAAATATGCAAAATTTCGTATAATTTTTAACCGTGGCCACAATATGGGGTGTAATGCTATCAAAAAGAGGATGAGATCCAAAACAAATCTTAAGAATTAGCAAATGGGCTGTACATTATTAGAAATAATGGTAGATAGGCTGTATGTTGCTTTCCACAGATTGAGGCTGACTTGTGCACCTACTACAGGTTGACGCGTATGCTTTCCTAAAAAAGGTTGACACACACACAACGCCGTGTCAACTTAGTCAACACACGAAGAGCAGTGACTGTTGGATGTCCATCCAACGGCTGTCGTGCTTCTTCAATCTCTGCTCTTCCTGCTCGAGCCGCTCAAACAAGGGCTGGCAGCACTACCCGCTCCCTCCTCCCGCGGCCGGCTATGCTGCCGCGTAGGCCTCACCGCCCCACCGTACTCCCATCGCTGGCCTAGCCATCCCTCTACTCACCCACACCTGCTGTTATTCTCCGGCGACGTCAGACGAACCAGTAAACCCTCGTACTCCCCTCCGCGTGGGGAACAACTGCCGAGTCTTCCTTGGCTCGATGTCATTCCCTTCCAAGGCCTCGCCATCGTCCATCGCCCTGGTGCTCTCGGTGCAGCCTGGTCAACATGGTCAATGAACGACATCCATCAGAAGTGGACCGTACGTGGAGAGGCTGACAGCTGGGTCCATGGCCGCACGCAAGGAAATGCCTCCTTATTACGCACAAAATAATGATTCCTCCACCTGACAGCTAGGACCCACAGGAAGGGCCTTTGTATTTCGCGAAAAATGTTCCCCCCGCTGATAGGCGGACCCACTAGCTATATCTTCGCACGCAAGGAAGTGCCTCATTATTATGCACAAAAAATGAATACCCCCTATTAGCTGGGACCCACCATAGTGGGAAGCTGACTTGTGGGCCTACTAAGTTGATGGGGATGGAGGGCTTTGTCAACTTAGTCAATACGAACGATTCTAGCTCCAGTGACTGTACGATGTCCATCCAACGGCCGTAGTGCTTCTTCAACCTCTAGTCTTCTTGCTCCATCCGCCCAAAGCAGCGTCGGTCGTGTCGCCTGCTCCTGCCTCCTATGGCCGTCTATGCTGCCGCGGAGGCCTCATCGCCCCTACTACTCCCACCGTTGGCCAGGCCATCCCTCCACTCACCACACCCCCTGTAATTCTGTGGCGACGGCATCCTCACACCGCAGCCGAACCAGTGAACCCTCGTACTCCTCTCCGCATGGGCATCCACTACCGCGTCTTCCCTGGCTCCACGTCATCCCCTTCCTAGGCCTCACCATCGTCCACCGCCGTGGTGCTGTCGGCGCGGCATGGTCAATGTGGTCAACGGTCGACTTCCATTGGAAGAGTACTATACATGGGTCCACGGCAGCAGCAAGGAAGTGCCTCCTTATTATGCGCAAAATAATTATTCCTCCACCTGATAGTAGGGACCCATCGGACGGTCCACAGTATTCCGCGAAAGAACGTTTCCCCCCTGACTGCTGGCCCACCAGCTACATCTTCGCACGCAATGAAGTGCGTCCATATTATGGGCAAAAAAATGATTCACCCCCTGACTGCTGGGACCCACCACCTACATCTTCGCACGCAAGGAAGTGCCTGACAGTCGGGACCCACCTAGTCGAAGCGTATATAGCGTTGTCATTCTGGTCGCGAATGTGTACGTACATACTAGTCGATGTAGGGCACGCACGTGTCGTAGTATAGGCGTGCACGTAGCATTTACACGTACGTACAGTGGCCAGGGTGGAAGAAAGTAAATACGGCCACGTACGTACATACGGGCGGGGTCTCGAACGCCTACTCGCGCATACATACGGCCAGGGCTCGTGTACATGGCTGGGTCGAAACGGAGAAAATGCGTCCTTATTGTGTTCATGGGGAGGCAACAGAATGCGTCGTGTTCATCGGGAGGCAATGGAATGAGTGGAAGCCAATCGGCTTGGAAGAAACAACTCATGGAAACGAGGACTGGCATACCGCAGAGCAGAGGAAATGGCCTTTTGTTCGACCGACCACGGTCGAAACGGGATCCTGTTCATCGGGAGGGGTCTGTCTTACCGCAAAACAGAGCAAACAGACTTCTGTTGGACCCTCTACGGTCAAAACGGGACCCTGTTGATCGGGAAGGGTGTGGCATACCGCAAAACGGAGGAAACAGACTTGTGTTGGAGCGCTACAGTCGAAGCGGGGGTCTTGTTCATCAGGAGGGGTGTGGCGTACCTCAAAACGGTACTCCACGGGATATTTTTCATCTCCACCCTCGACCTCCTCCAGCCTCCACGAGCTACTGGTCATCCACCGTCGACCTCCTCCAGCCTCCACCTGCGACTATTCATCCACGGGCTCCTGTTCATCCAGCCTCCACCGCGCGCTACACCACCAGCTACTGTTCAACCAGCCCTCTCCACGGGCTACTGTTCAACCACCCCTCCATGGGCTACTGTTCATCCAGCCCTCTGTCGGTGTCAAAACCGGCGGATCTCGGGTAGGGGGTCCCGAACTGTGTGTCTAGGCGGATGGTAACAGGAGACGAGGGACACGATGTTTTACCCAGGTTCGGGCCCTCTTGATGGATGTAAAACCCTACGTCCTGCTTGATTAATATTGATGATGTGTGTTACAAGAGTGGATCTACCACGAGATCAAGGAGGCTAAACCCTAGAAGCTAGCCTATGGTATGATTGTTGTTCGTCCTATGGACTACAGCCATCCGGTTTATATAGACACCGGAGAAGGCTAGGGTTACACAAAGTCGGTTACAAAGGTAAGAGATCTACATATCCGTATCGCCAAGCTTGCCTTCCGCGCCAAGGAAAGTCCCATCCAGACACGGGACGAAGTCTTCAATCTTCTATCTTCATAGTCTTGGAGTCCGGCCGATGATGATAGTTCGGCCATCCAGACACCCCCTAGTCCGGAACTCCCTCAGTAGCCCCCGAACCGGGCTTCAGCGACGACGAGTCCGGCGCGTATATTGTCTTCAGCGTTGCAAGGCGGGTTCTCCCTCAAACTTCATGTTCCCATCGAATAGTGTCCGGCTTCCTTATAAATGTTGCGCTCCTTTGCTTGTACGCCCAATAATGGCCTTCTTCCACGTGTCGTACGAATGCAAAAGGCTGGGGTATTTTTACATTTTACCCCCTAGCCGTGCGAACGAGCCACCTATAAGAGAGGCGAGGATCTAGATCCAGCTCACACCATCCTCCATCCGCAAGTTCTCATCGTAGTTCCTCTGACAAAAATCCATTCCATCATGGATAGTCGACGCGGCTCCTCCTCTCACGCTCCCAGCCCTAAGCCAGCAGATTGGGGGAGATGCTCAGTACCACACAGCGAGCTAGTGGCGCTCCAAACCGAGGGATATCTTCCCCCAGCTTTCATGGTTCCGGTTCGAGCCGGACTAGCCACCTACAAGGGTGGAAAGCAGGCGGAGAGCATCCCCAACCCTTCCAAAGGGGAGCGGGTATGCTTTGTCCCTTATCTAATAAGGGGACTCAGATTTCCCATACATCCGTTTCTCCGGGGGCTCCTAGAGTTCTACGGACTCCAGCTTCACCACCTCACGCCCGCCTCCATTTTGCACATCGCGGGCTTCGTAGCTCTTTGCGAGCTGTTCTTGGGCATCGAGCCCCATTTTGTGCTGTGGAAGAGATTATTTTGCCTCGTACCCCGTTCTCATGAGGGGTCGATATATCAAGTGGGCGGAGCCAAAATATGGCGCATCGCCGGGACCGGATATCTATCCGGCACCCTGAAGAAGGCGTCCGAAGACTGGCCTTCGGAATGCTTCTACATGGAGGACGCCCTCTACCGGATCCAGTTCGGATCGGCCTCCCGGAGTTCAGCAATGCTCCCTTGAACAAACGCCTGAGTTGGCGCCCGCAGAGCCCTCAACGGGAAGATGATAGGAGCATCCATTATCTGATGGGCCGGATTAGGTTACTGGCCCACTCCGGATTGACCATGATTGGACTCATGGCCACGTGCATTATGCGAGGGGTGCAGCCACTCCAATATAGGGGCCACCCTATGTGGGATTTCAACGGGGAAAATGACGCCACCCATCATGGCCGCAAAGGGCTAGGCTCGGCATCCGATCTGGCAAAGATCCTGTCCGGCTTGTACAAGGGAGAGGAGGAGGACTTCCTCCACACGAATCCGTTGAATGGATTCTCTATGAATAACCCTCAGAGCTGGGTAAGCGGATGTTCATCTACCCGATCCATACTTTCAAAGTCAAGTATCTTACTCAGTGATTTCGACGCAGGAGCTGCGCCGGGACATGGAGGGCATACGAAGCCTAACTCCACAGCCCGAGGATCCGGAACCATCCCTTGATCCGACCTCCGAAGAGGATCCGGACATAAAGGTGGAGCTGATTGACGGGGTGTTCCACCAACTTAGCATGGACAATGCCCTAGTCGCCATTACGGCTGACTACCCCGGTTTGTTTCCGGCCTCCCAGGTGACTACGACCGAGGTCTTGACACCATCATTTGATCTGCGCTCAATTCTGACCATCCCATACTGATGGTGCATCGCAGGAGGTGCCTTTAAGGCGGGAAGCCGAACCCGCGGCGGCCGACCAACAAGGGTCAGTCCGGCCCAGCAGGCGGAAGAGGAGTGCGACGCGAACCGAAACGTCGCCGCAACAGTATGGAGTACCGCTATTTTCAAGGGAAGGATCCCCAGGAGGTATATTAATGCTCATAACTTTTCCAGAAAGAGCGCTCGCCGGACAGTGCCCGGAGAGGTTGCCAATCAAGCCTCCACCAGCCATGCTCCAACGCATGGTCCGGGAGGGGAGGCGAATACAAGGCATGAGTCGGACGCTCCTCCAACGGAGGATGCCGACAGGCTGTCCGCCACCCGGTCTGAGGTGGAGAGCGCCATGAATCACAGGCGTCACCGGATAGTTCTTCATGACGCTTGTTTCTCCCCGGAGGCGTTAAATGGGTTAACCAGAGCGGGAAATGCGCACCTCCATGCCGCTCAAGATGGGTTAACCAGAGCCACGGAGCAGTATGTGAAAGACATACGGGTAAGTAATTTTAATAGTTATATATGGCAGTAGCCCCCGAAACATAAAATAGTTAAAATAACTGATTTAAGGATCAATTATTATGCAGGATCTTACGGAGAAGAATACCCATCTGTCCCAGGAGCTCCAAGAGTGCAAGGCCCAACTTGAGGCCGCACTGGCCGCCAGAGGGGGAGCCACAGAGACCCCCGCTGGTAAGACATACTTTGAAAAGATAATTAATTAACAAAGTGCGGCGTGAATCTGACAATAATATTGCAGAGGGCGCCGAACTAGATCCGGACAAGCAACAGCAACTGTAGCAGCTAAAGGCCGGCGAGAGGGGGCTTATGAAGGTGCAGCAGGAGAAAAACAAGCTCCAAGATGCCCACACCCAGCTAGGAGAAGAGCTGAAAGGTGTTCGGGCCCAGCTGTCTGGCTCCGTGAAGAAGAATCAGCGGCTTCGTCGCGGCATTTATAGTAAGTGCTTGAGCAAATTCCTTTGAAAATAAGAATTCGGCAGGAAGTCGATTGACAGAAATATGCCTTTAGGTGTGCTCACAGGTCGCCCTGCGGAGGAAATGCCTGGGTCAACGGGTGACCAACTTCTCGAGCTGGTGCAATTTCTCAAACGTGTTCGGCAGGCGATGAGTGGCGTCATTCGGGCTTTATGACCATCCGTCTCCCTACCCGAGGGCCTTGGTGAGCTTGCTGAGAAGCTTCAGGGAGCATGGCGACGCCTCTGTTTGTGGAAGATATCGGCCTGCCGTCAGGGCGCCAGGGAGGCCTGGGCCATGGTGAAGACGCGTTACCCGAAGGCTGACCCAAACCACATGGCCGAGGTCGGACCTGCGGGGCCTGATGGGAAGGAGATCCCTGTGAGCTTGATGTACGGCCAAGTAGAACTGGCCGCGAAATATTCCCAACAGGACTGTAAATTAGACAACCTGGTAGATGGGATTGAGGAGGAGTACAATCAGTCGGTTTGACGATGTAATTTGAAATGACATGTAAAATGCCTTCTAGCCGGATTGTAGATCGTTTGTCTTTGTGGACCGTTTCGCTTCATCCTCGGGACCCAACAGTCCAGAGTGTGTCTGAATACCCTTACGGTTATAAAAGAACCGGGGCATGCATGGAGACAAGGTGTCGGGGTCATAATTGCTTTATCAGACAAGTGCCCAACTAGCTATGTTATATTACATGGTTAGTAAGAAACATCTTCCAGGGAGAATAGTTCCGTTAAGGGTTCCTTTCCCTGGTAGGCATGCCCTAAAGTGCAATGCCGGACTGCAAAAATAGCAGAAAAAGCATCTGGGGGCAGATAAATAAGTAATTAATAAATCATCTTTCAAGTCACCGACCGAATATTCTCTTAAGAACGCTAGCTTTCGGCTTCACCCAGTCTGAGGTACACATCCGGCTGACCCGGCAGTAGCTATCGCAGAGGTGCTCCCTTTACCTCCTAGCCGAACAATCGGGAACGTAGGGGTAAGCACAGGAGCCAGGCAACCCAGCTTGGCCAAAACTTAAGTCATATCGATGCATACAATTGTGAATAAAAGGTACATGCAGAAGTATGACACATGTATTGGGCATGAAGCCCGTATGAATAAGCTTCTGTTAAAGAAGCCCCCAGGTATAATGAGTGCTAGGAGCACATCAAGTGTGTGCGAACAAAGCGCAAATTAGCCTATAAAAGGTATTGAAAAAAAGGTGGGAAGAAGGAGGGGGACAAGAGACAGTAAAAAATATAAAAAGGTGGACGGGGGAGTGAGACGAACTCTGAGTCCGGCGTTAGGCGTAGAATCTTCAGAGACGGGCTGCGTTCCATGGGTTCGGCTCGAGTCGGTTGTCAGATGCGTTACGTAGACGGTATGCTCCGTCGGTCAGGACTTGGTCGATGATGAAGGGACCTTCCCACTTGGGCCTAAGTTTGTCCTTTTTCTTGTCCAGCAGGCGTAGAACGAGTTTGCCAACATTGTAAGTTTTGGCCCGTACTTCTCTGCTTTGATATCTTCGAGCCTGTTGCTGATAAAATGCGGAATGAGCCTTTGCCACGTCCCGCTCCTCCTCTATAAGGCATCCAAACTGTCCTGCTGATCCAACTCGGCTTCTCTTTCTTCGTACATGCGCACACGAGGTGAGTCATGAATTATATCGCAGGGCAGAACTGCCTCTGTGCCATATACCAAGAAAAATGGTGTGAATCCGGTAGTTCGGTTTGGCGTGGTTCGCAGCCCCCAGAGTACGGAGTTGAGCTCCTTTACCTAGTGCGTGTTAGATTCCTTGAGGGACCGCACTAGTCTGGGTTTGATGCCGCTCATGATTAGACCATTTGCTCGCTTGACTTGACCGTTAGTTTGGGGGTGATAGACTGAAGCATAATCGAGCTTGATGCCCATGCTTTTGCACCAGAGTTTAACCTCGTCGGCCGTGAAGTTCGTGCCATTATCAGTGATGATGATGTGGGGGACGCCAAAACGGTGTACTACACCGGATATGAAGTCTATCACCGGTCCGGATTCTGCCGTTTTAACCGGCTTGGCCTCAATCCATTTGGTGAATTTGTCCACCATGACCAATAAGTATTTGTGCTTGTGGGTTCCCCCTTTAAGGGGTCCAACCATGTCAAGCCCCCAGACCGCGAACGGCCAGGTAATGGGTATAGTTTTGAGGGCGGTGGGTGGCATGTGGCTCTGATTAGCAAATCGCTGGCAACCGACGCATCGTTGGACTAAGTCCTAAGCATCTTCCCGGGATGATGTCGGCCAATAAAATCCTGTACGGAAGGCCTTGCCTACAAGGGCCCGGGCTGCAGCGTGGTGCCCGCCGAGTCCGGCGTGAATTTCAGCCAGGAGATTTCGCCCTTCCTCTTTGGAGATACACCTTTGAAGGACTCCGGTTGTGCTTTTCTTATAAAGTTTGGTTTTCCGGTGTCCAAGCCTTTAATTGTCCGGTGAACCTTAGCAAACTCGAGCTCCAGCACCCAAGCCTGTAATTGTCCGGTGAGCCGAACACTACATCTAGTGTGATTTTTCCTGTGCAGCGTACTTCTCGACTAGGGATTATCCCTCTGAAGGTTGTGCTACTTCGCTCAATGCGGCTCCAGTCAATTTCCGTTTTTTTAAGGGTTTCCTCATAGATGAGGTTTAATCCGCTGCCGCCATCCATGAGTACCTTAGTAAGACAGAAACCGTCCACTATCGGACTGAGGACCAATGCGGCTGGTGCTCTAGCTATTCCAAATTTAGGTTCGTCGCCGGCGTTGAAGGTGATAGCCGTGTCGATCCATGGATTTGTTGTTGCTACTTGGTAGACTTCGGCGAGGCTGCGGATTGTTCGTTTCCGCATGTTATTTGATGCGAAAGTCTCGAAGACTGTTAATACCGTACTGGTACTGCTGGGTTGGTTGCCCGGGGCTAAAAAGCCTACGCCACTTTTGGCCACCTGCCGTAGTATCCAACACGCTCGAAGGCTATGTGTTGGAGTAGCGCCCTCTGTACTATGGATTTTGCAGGGTTCGTTGAGCCATCCCTCCAGTACGGTTCCGTACCTCTTAGGGGTTTTTTGCTTTTTGGTTTTTAACCCAGGTGCTTGAGTATGAAGCACCCTTTTATTTCGGAATGGGTTTGTATTTAGGGCCGGATTGTCCCAAAACCTAGTTTCGGTTTTCCAGGCACTCTCCATCGCGCAGTATTTTTGTACAATGGTCGCTAGGTCGGTGAAGCGTGAAACTTCGCGACGACTGATGGCGTTTATGATTCCCTTGTCCGTGCAATTGTTGTAGAAGATTGAAATCGCGCTTTCTTCACGGCAGTCCTTTATCCTGTTGATAACCAGGAGGAATCTGGCCCAGTAATGATGTACTGTTTCATCGGGCTCTTGCCATATTTGAGATAGATTGCTTATGTTTGGGTGGGCTGGTGGAATTAAGTTCGGAACCCCGCCCGCTCTGAGGCTCAAAGGCCAAGAAGCTTCTGGATTCGGAAGCTTGGTTTGCTGAGCGCTTTCCAACAAATCAGGTCCGATGCCTGACTTTAGGTTCAGTATTTGATTAGCGTCCGTCCCTCCGCGGGAATTCGGCATGGAGGGATCCGGAATCCGGACATAGTTGGATTTTAACATAGAAGAAGAGTCGCCGCATTATTCCTCTACCACGACAACGTGGTGGGTAACCTCGGGAGAGTTAATTTCTCTCAGATTGGTTTTAAGCCCAATCTGATCGTAGTCGGTAGCGACTCCCAGGGCGGCGATGCAATCCAAGAGATCGTTTACGGAGGAGAGCTCAATCGGATCTAGCTGCTCAGCGAATTCCGAGCTGACGTGAAGATCACTTTTAATGACTTGAGAGGTCATTGTTGGGGCGGTGGCCGAACAGGCGGTCATGAGAAAACCGCCTAGGCGGATAGTCTGGCCGGCGGCCAAGGCTCCCTTGACGACGGCACCGTCTTTAAAGACGGGAAAAGGCATCCTTCCTGATGGTGACGGCACAAAGGAACTCTCAATGAAAGCACCAATGTCGGGGTCAAAACCGGCGGATCTCGAGTAGGGGGTCCCGAACTATGCGTCTAGGCGGATGGTAACAGGAGATGAGGGAGACGATGTTTTACCCAGGTTCAGAACCTCTTGATGGAGGTAAAACCCTACGCCCTTCTTGATTAATATTGATGATGTGTGTTACAAGAGTGGATCTACCACGAGATCAAGGAGGCTAAACCCTAGAAGCTAGCCTATAGTATGATTGTTGTTCGTCCTATGGACTACAGCCATCCGGTTTATATAGACACCGGAGAGGGCTAGGGTTACACAAAGTCGGTTAAAAAGGTAAGAGATCTACATATCCGTATCGCCAAGCTTGCCTTCCGCGCCAAGGAAAGTCCCATCCGGACACGGGACGAAGTCTTCAATCTTCTATCTTCATAGACTTGGAGTCCGGCCGATGATGATAGTTCAGCCATCCGGACACCCCCTAGTCCAGAACTCCCTCAACCTCCACCGGCTACTTTTCAACCAGCCCTCCACGGGGTCGTCTTGTTCATCCAGCCCTCCACGGGGTCCTGTTCATCCAGCCCCAACCGGCTCGATCGGGGTCCTGTTCATCCAAAGGCAACACCACGGGGTCCTGTTCATCCACCCCCACTGGGAACTGTTCATCCAAACCCCCTAGTGTAGGATCAGAAGTATGTCTAGAGGGGGGTGAGTAGACTACTTGACCAAATAAAAATCTATCATTTTCCCAATTTTAGTTCTTGGCAGATTTTAGCAACTTTGGACAAGTCAAGCAATCTTAACACAATTCAAGCAAGCATGTGAAGAGTATATGAGCAGCGGACAGTAAAGCATACAACTTGTAAGAATGTAAAGGGAAGGGTTTGGAGAGTGCAAACGCAATAGGAGACATGGATGTTTTTGTCGTGGTTACGATAGGTGGTGCTATCGTACATCCACATTGATGGAGACTTCAAACCACGAAGGGTAACGGCTGCGCGAGTCCATGAAGGGCTCCACCCACGAAGGGTCCACGAAGAAGCAACCTTGTCTATCCCACCATGGCCGTCGCCCATGAAGGACTTGCCTCACTAGCAGTAGATCTTCATGAAGTAGGCGATCTCCTTGCCCGTACGAACTCCTTGGTTCAACTCCACAATCTTTTCGGAGGCTCCCAAGTGACACCTAGCCAATCTAGGAGACACCACTCTCCAAGAAGTAACAAATGGTGTGTTGATGATGAACTCCTTGCTCTTGTGCTTCAAATGATAGTCCCACCAACACTCAACTTTCTCTCACAGGATTTGGATTTGGTGGAAAGAAGATTTGAGTGGAAACCAACTTGGGGAAGGCTAGAGATCAAGATTCATATGGTAGGAATGGAATATCTTGGCTTCAACACAA
Organism: Triticum aestivum; assembly: GCF_018294505.1. Taxonomy (NCBI): domain Eukaryota; kingdom Viridiplantae; phylum Streptophyta; class Magnoliopsida; order Poales; family Poaceae; genus Triticum; species Triticum aestivum. The sequence goes on along the minus strand of NC_057798.1, from coordinate 613,476,032 downwards.
GTGTAGATGGTTCTCTCTCAGAAAATGTAAGTTGGAAGTGTAGGTTCATTCTGATGGCTCTCTCCACGAATGAAGAGGAGGTGGAGGGGTATATATAGCCTCCACACAAAATCTAACCGTTACACACAACTTGCCAATCTCGGTGGGACCGAATTGATAAAGTCGGTCGGACCGATTTAGCAAATCTAGTGACCTTTAGGATTTTCGGTGGGACCGACATGCAACTCGGTAGGACCGATATGGTTAGGGTTAGGGCATAACGTAATCTTGGTGAGACCGATTACACAATCTCGGTGAGACCGATTTTGGTAATAAGCAACCAGAGAGTTGGTCAGGTAAACTCGATGGGACCGATTCGCTCATTTCGGTGAGACCGAAATGTTACGGATGGGAAACAGAGAGTTTACATTGCAATCTCGGTGGGACTGATCGCTCATCTCGGTGGGACCGAAGCATTACGAAGGGAAATAGAGAGATTACAATCCCATCTCGTGAGACCGAGATCCTTATCGGTGAGACCGATTTGCCTAGGGTTTGTGGTAGTGGCTATGACATCCGAACTCGGTGGCGCCGGATAGGAAGAATCCATGGGGCCGAGTTTGACTTTTGATTTAGGTCATGTGTGGATGTGAGAAAGTAGTTGAGGGCTTTGGAGCATATCACTAAGCATTTTGAGCAAGAGCCTCATTAAGCAACACATCATCCCTCCTTGATAGTATTGGCTTTTCCTATAGACTCAATGTGATCTTGGATCACTAAAATAGAAAATGTAGAGTCTTGAGCTTTGAGCTTGATCCAATCCTTTTGTCCTTAGCATTTTGAGGGGTCCACTTTTCTCATCCATGCCATGCCAATCATTGAGCTTTCCTGAAATATTTATCTTGAAATAGCATTAGCACAATGAGCTATATGTTGTTAGGAATTACCAAAACCACCTAGGGATAGTTGCACTTTCAATCTCCCTCTTTTTGGTAATTGATGACAACATATAGATCAAAGCTTCAACAAGTGATAATAAGAGTGAAAAACATTGTCGCTTTGTGAAGTATGTGAAAAGCAAGAGCTCCCCCTAAATTTGTGCATAATTTAAGATTTGCTTTGGAATGCAAATGCACAATGAGTTAGGATCAGGGGTTACTCTTCCATGTCACATACATCTTGGTGGAGCGCTCAGAATGATAATAATTAAATACATGCACTCATCACCAAGCAAAGTGAATGATCATATAGAGATATAAAAGGATAATGTCATCCAACAAGCATTAAGGTAGCATATGATCAAACACATGATCATCCAAGTATCTCACAAAAGCATAAAGAGTATCTCAAACAAGCAAATAACAAAGTTCAACCACCAAAAACAAGAGAGAACAAAAGGCAACACTCTCTCTCAAAGCCTATGATCTATACATCCCCCCCTTTGGCAACAAGTTACCAAAAAGTTCATAAAAATGCATAGTGCTAGATCGACTCTCAGGCTTGGTCTTCAAGTGGTGGTGTAGATAGAACTCCAAGCATGAAGGCATCAGTTGATGTAGATGGAGCTGGTGGAGTGGGTGCTGGAGCTGGATGCACTGAAGTTGTTGCTGGTGCAGATGAAGTTGCTCTGGTGTCTGTAACTAGCACTGCAGCAGATCTCTGACTCCTGGGCACTCTAGAAAAAGCATCAGTGGTAGACTTGCCCTTCTTCTCCTGCACTTCATCCTGAAGTTGCTCAACAACTGACTGTATCTTAGTGACCTTCACATCTAAATCATAGAACTTCTGCTCCATGATCCTCTCCAAGCTCTCCTGGTTTTGAGTCAGGGTGGCCAATCCCTTCTCAATCCTCAGAGTGGAGCAATCAAGTAGCCAAGCTGATCTTGCTTGCTCTTCAGGAAATACTAAGATGCCTCATCAATGGTTGGCATCTTTGCAGCCTTTTCAGTCCTTTCCTTCTCCTTCTTTTCTTGTGCTTGCACAGAAGATGGTTCATTTTCACCCATCACAACAGTGTTGTCCTCAAAGTCTGGGTAGATGGGCATGTGTTCCTTGTACAAGAGATATGTGCCAGTGCCCATCTTGGAGTTGATTATCTCCTAGATCTATGGGGCATACCCACAACTTCTCTTCTGATCTGCAGCTGTCCTCTTGATAGTTTCCACTATTAGGCTCATGACTTTGAACTTTTGAGGCACATCAAATATGTGAAGCAGGTTAATTGCATGGCCTCTGATCATCTTGTGATCACCTGACTTTGGCAAAAGAGTATGCCTGAGGATTCAGTTGATTGTTGGCAAACTTGACAGAAGGTAATGTACTGATCCAAATTTGTGTGTCTCAATAGCAGCATCTGGGATCTCTCTGTACATATGTGCCATGGAGTTGAGATCCTTCTTCTTCTTGGCATAGACATCCAAGTCATCCTCATTCTCCTTACGAGTATTGATAAATTTTGGCCATTCTTCAATAGTTGATTGGTACCTAGTACCTTCAGACATCCAAACAATCCTTCCATCTAGGTAGAAATGGGTTGTGGAGTAGAACTGCATAATAAGCTCATCATTCCACTTTGTGAGCTTCTGCCCAACAAAGTCCTCTACTCCACAAGACTTGAAACTATCATAGACTCTAGGATAGTGTTCTTCATTTTCCCTGATGTACTTCCAGTCCACCCATCTCATATCACAGACTATAGGCTTCTTGTCAAGCAGCACTGTCTCCTAAAAGTCCTACTGTTCCTTTGTTTGGAACCTGTAGTCCACAACAGTTCTCCTCCTGACTGCATAGGGATCAGTCCATCTCCACTATCTGAGTCCTGCATCCTTCCTGAGCTTCATGTCCTTAGCTACTGGATGAGCATCATTGTGATCTGGAATTTTGGGCTTCACCTTCCTCAAGACATGTGACTCATCATCTTCTTCTTCAATAGCAGCTTCAGGCACCGGGGCCTTGTTCTTCTCTCCAGCAGGAATATTCCTTGTATTCCTCTTGGGTGCAGCTTTGGGTTTAGGAGCAACTGCCTTGGGAGCTTCTTTGGGCTTTGATGGAGCAGCCCCTGACCTTATAGCATCTCCCATAAGCTTTTAAGCTTTAGGTGCTGGTGCAGCAACCTCTTCCTCTTCATCTTCAAAGTCTCTCCTCATAGAGGGCTTGCCAGGTACCTTGGCAGTAGTGGTTCTAACTCTCTTATTCTTCTTTTCTTGGCCAGGAACTTCATCTTCAGACTCAATGATGAACTTCATAGTTTCACCAGTGGCAACCTTCCTAGGTTTGGAAGTGGGAATCCTTCTTGCAGGTGCCTTCTTCTGCATTCCTGGCTTACTGGCAGCAGCTGTGCCATATTCCTTTTTCAGAACTTTCTTCTTGGAAGTGGCCTCATCCTCAACATCCACATAGTCCTCATCCTCAGAATCTGAGGTTCTCTTCTTTCTGGCCCTGGTAGCTGCCTTTGGCAAGTTGCTGGGTGTGCTCCTGCTACCATCATCATAGCTGCTAGAGGGACTAGTGCCCTCACTCATGTGAACTTGCTCCTCAGACTTGTTCTAACTGTCACTCTGATCTGACTTGATGCAAACACTAACAAGAGACCCTGTGAATAGATATAGATGAGATAGATGGGATGAGCATCACAAAGTACATAGGTTTTTGCAAAAGAATGAGTCAAAAACTTAGTTTTAGTTTTCCACAGAAAGCATTTCGGATCTACCGATTTGAAAACTCGGTGATACCGAAGCAGCTTTTAGAAACTAAACTAGTGAACTCGGTCAGATCGAGTCACAATTCGGTGGCACCGAGATTGCTAGGGTTTCACAAAGTCCTGAACTCGGTCACACCGATTTGCAATTCTCGGTCAGACCAAGAATCACCTGTGCAATGGCCTTAGCCAAATTGGTGGAACCAATTTCTACAACTCGGTTGTTCCGAGATGATTTTGGTGGAAACCTAACCCTAAATTTTCAATCCACAACTAAACTAAGGAGTGATTTTGCTGGATAGGGTGATCTCAATCGTGGAAAGATACATGGTGAAACAATGTGCTAGGAATCGGAGTGAGATTAGCACAAGGATCAAGTCCATACCCTAAGTGCGGCGATGGACCTTCTATGGCGGCAACGGTAGAGACGATTCCCATTGACGGCAGCGGAGACTAGCGGCGGGAGGCAGCTGGCGACGAGGAGGACGGTCCGGAGACCCAGGGAGGCAGAGCAGGCTGAGCGCGGGCGAAGGGGATCGGAGAAATTTCCACATTTTGGCCCGGGGATATATAGCCTGACCCTGTCGGTGTGACCTAGTTGAACAACTCGGTGGAACCGAGATGCATAACTGCAAGCAGTTACTGCAACTCGGTGTGACCGAAAAGTTCAAATCGGTTGCACTGAGATTGAAAACCTAGATTAACTTAGTGATCTCGGTATGAACGAAATGGATGAATCGGTCAGACCGAAACGCGCAAAGAAGTTTTGGAAGGTTAAGTCTATGACGAATCGGGGACTCCGAGTGCTCCTCACACAGAGTGGTTTGAATCTAACTTGATCAAACTTTGTGATGTAGCATGAATAGAGTTTGAGACAAGAAAAGCATAGATAGCTAGAGAAGGTTCTTAGGCATTCTTGTCCATCCACTTGGCAAAAGAAAAAGAAGCCAAACAATCAAAGCAACAAGTTGGATGTCCTAGAATAACTAAAATATGCAACCAACATGCTCACACAATAAAATGGCAAATGAAATATGTGGAAAAGCATGGACAACCAATTCTAGCATCTATCAAGCAATTGGCGATGACTAGGTCATATATATATATATATATGAATATATTGACTTAGGAGTCAAATGAGAACATTTGATCATAGGTCATACTCATCGTTTAAGCTCAAGTGGGGTTACCACTTTTACATAAAGCATTGTTGTGTTCACACCATTAGAGTTGTTTAGCTCAATTCTTGGCAGAACTAACCTTGGGTTTTGTCGATACCCCCTAAGAGGGATGAACTAACCTTGGGTTTTGTCGATGATGACTTCATGTAGGTGTTGAAGATGTGGATGCTCAATGTTGATGTAGATCACGTGGAGCAATCCTTTGGAGTGAGTTGCACTTTCAATACCTACACGGCTTAGTCCCACAAGGAACAAACAAGGATATCCATAGACATAGAGTGATGCACACACAAGATGATGTCTACAAAAGCATTAGGTTACCTTGTACCTTGTCTTACCAACAAGAGGGTTTGTGACTCCTTGAACTAGTGCAAGATGTGGAAGTTGATTGCACTTGTTCTTGCCAAAATGATAAGAGTGAAGTATGTTGGCAGAGTCACCCTCAAGAACTCTCTAGTTCTTCTTCTTCGGAATCGACACCATCTTGATGGGAATCCTTGGAGTTGTAGTCGTACTTGATGAAGTAGAACTTGATGTAGTCTTGGGAACCCACTTGACCAAGGCCTTAGAGCTTCTTCAAATGCATCAATCTCCTCTTGAAGCTTGTCCTTGCCTTTTTGCTTGTGGTATTGTGGTGGAAGATCATCTTAAGCTTGTGTCCCTTTAAAAGAAGTAGGATCATACTTCTCTTGTTGAGGAACAAACTTCGTCTTGGGGTATTGATCTTCGTCCCACTCAACTCCATTGGCATTGAACTTTCATTCAAAACCAACACCTTGGTTCTTCCGGTGCCTTCCTTGCTTGTGTACAATTTCCTCGAATTGCTTACTCCCGGCAAGGCTCTTTGTCGGTGTCAAAACCGGCGGATCTCGGGTAGGGGGTCCCAAACTGTGCGTCTAGGCGGATGGTAACAGGAGACAAGGGACACGATGTTTTTATCCAGGTTCGGGCCCTCTCGGTGGAGGTAAAACCCTACTCCTATTTGATTAATATTGATGATATGGGTAGTACAAGAGTTGATCTACCACGAGATCAAAGAGGCTAAACCCTAGAAGCTAGCCTATGGTTTGATTGTTGTTCGTCCTACGGACTAAAACTCTCCGGTTATATAGACACCGGAGAGGGCTAGGGTTACACAGAGTCGGTTACAATGGGAGGAGATCTTCATATCATATCACCAAGCTTGCCTTCCATGCCAAGGAAAGTCCCTATCCGGACACGGGACAAAGTCTTCAATCTTGTATCTTCATAGTCCGGGAGTCCGGCCAAAGGTCATAGTCCGGCCATCCGGACACCCCCTAATCAAGGACTCCCTCAGTAGCCCCCGAACTAGGCTTCAATGACGACGAGTCCGGCGCGCAAATTGTCTTCGGCATTGCAAGGCGAGTTCTTCTCCAGCTCCATATGCTTGTAGAATAGTGACCGGCTTCTGATAAATGCTGCGCTCCTTGGCTTCCATGTCCAATAAAGGCCATCTTCCACGTGTCGAATGAATGCGAAAAGCCAGGGTATTTTTACATTTCCCCCCCTAGCTGCTCAAATAAGCTACCTATATAAAAAGAGACGAGGATCTAGATCCGAACAACACCATCTCCCCTTCGCAAGCTTTCATCGGAGCGCTTCTGACCAGAAAATCCATTCCATCATGGACAGCCGACGCGGCTCCTCTTCTCGTGTTCCCAGCCCCAAGCCTGGGGATTCGGAGAGATGCTCCGTACCACATAGCAAGATAGTAGTGCTTTAATCCAAGGGGCTACTCCCCCCAGCATATATGGTCCCAGTTCGATCCGGGATTGCCACCTATGGCGGCGGAGAGCAAGCGGAGAGCGTCCCCAATCCCTCTCAAGGAGAGCGGGTGTGCCTAGTTCCTTATTTAATAAGGGGACTCGGATTTCCAATTCATCCGTTTCTCCGAGGTCTACTGGAGTTCTACGGCCTCCAGCTACACAATCTCACACCTGCCTCCATATTGCATGTTGTGGGCTTTGTGGCCCTCTGCGAGCTATTCTTGGGCGTCGAGGCCCATTTCGCAGTATGGAAGAGGTTGTTCTGCCTTGTGCCCCGCTCTCAGGAGGGGTCAATTTATCAAGTGGGCGGAGCCGAACTATGGCGCATCGCCGGGACCGGATACCTATTCGGTACCCCTAAGAAGGCATCCAAGGACTGGCCTTCGGAATGGTTTTATATGGATGATGTCCCCCTACCGGACCCTGTGCGGATCGGCCTCCTTGAGTTTAACAACGCTACGTTAAAGAAACACCTGAGCTGGCGCCCACGGAATCCTCAAAGGGAAACTGACAGGGACGTCCTTTACCTGATGAGCCGAATAAGATTGTTGGCTCATTCCGGATTGACCATGATCGAGGTCATGGCCACATGCATTACGCGGGGGGTGCAGCCGCTTCAGTACAGAGGCCACCCCATGTGGGATTTCAACAGGGAGGACGATGCCACCCGGTGCGGTCGCAAGTGACCAGATTCGGCTGCCACTCTAACGGAGATCTTATCCACTTTGTACAAGGGAGAAGAAGAAGAGTTCATCCGTGTCAACCCACGGGGCGGATTCTCCATGTATAACCCTTCGAGCTGGGTAAGAGAACACTTTCACTTATCTACCCGCTTTTGAAATTCTCATAATTGAGTACTTAGTCTGGCCATGTTAACGCAGGAGCTACGCCAGACGGTGAAGGAGATCAACAGCCCTCCCCCACAGCCCGAGGACCCAGAACGGTCCCTCGATCCGGATTCCCAAGAGGACCCGGACTTATGTGTGGAGTTAATTGACGGGGTGTTTCATCAATTGAGTAAGGACAACACCTTAGTGGCCATTACGGCCGATTATCCCAGACTACTTCCAGCCTCAAAGGTAACCGAGACCAAAGTCCCCGTACTTTGAAGGAGATCCATCCATGCCTTATTTTGAATGCTGTAAACCAATAGTGTTTCGTTTTGCAGGGGAAATCCTTGAGGCGGAGTGTCGGGCCAGCGGTCGGCAGCCAACAGGGGCCGCTGAAGCCAGGCGGGCCAAAAAGAAGTGCGGACCAGATCGAGACTCCGGTTCAACGGTACGGCGTGCGAATTTAACGCCTAGGGTTTATTCCCTCAAGTCATGCTAACGCTCATGTTCTCCTTAGGAAGAAGAGAGCCCGTCGGACTATATCCACTGGCCAGACTTCAAGGCTGGGTCCGGAAGCGGAGGCGGACACGGGGCGCGCATCGGGCATTCCTCCGACAGAGGATGCAGACGGGCTATCTGCCACCAATTCAGAGGTGGAGAGTGCCATGAACCACAGGCATCACCAGAGTGTTCTTCAGGACGCATGTTTTTCCCCAGAGGCATTGAACGCCTTTAATACGGGAGATGCGTACCTCTGTGCCGCTCAAAATGGTCTAGCCAGAGCCACAGAGCAGTATGTAAAAGACATATAGGTGAGTAAATCTGATGGTTATATATGTCAGTAGCCCCCGAGACTTGAAATAGTTAAGATATTGTTTTAAGGATCATATGTTATGCAGGGTCTTACAAAGAAGAACACGCAACTGTCTCAGGAGCTGGCAGAGTGCAAGGCCCAACTCGAGGCCGCACTGGCCACTTCAGCGATTGCCAAGGGGACCCCCTCAGGTAATATATGCTCCAAAAAATAATTCCGTTGTAAAGTGTGGCATGTGTGCAATTCTGACGATAACAGTGCTGATGGGGCCGGAGTAAATCCGGACAAGCAACAACTCCTACACCAACTAAAGGCTGGCGAGAGCATGCTGACAAGGGTGAGGCAAGAGAAGAACAAACTTCAAGATGCCAATACCCAGCTGGGCGAGGAACTAAAGGATGTTCGTATTCAGTTGTCTGCTTCCGTAAAGGAGAATCGGCGACTTCGACGCGGCATTTTTAGTAAGTGCTTAAATGAATTCCAGAAAAAAAATCGGCGAGGAAGTTGATTGACAGAGCTATGTCTGTAGGTCTGCTGACAGGTCGTCCTGCGGAGGAAATGCCCGGTTCAACAGGGGATCTTCTTCCCGAGCTGTTGCTACTGCACGAACGAATTCGGCAGGCAATGCAGGGCATCGTCCAGGCTATGTGGCCATCCCTCTCCGCGCCCGAAGGCCTTGGGGAGCTTGCAAAGAAGCTGGAGGGAGTGCGGCAGCGCTTCCGGTTGTGGAAGGTATCAGCCTGTCGTCAAGGTGCCAGGGAGGCCTGGGCCATGGTGAAGACTTGGTACACGAAGGTTGACCCGAACCACATGGCCTAAGTCGGCCCTATGGGTCCTGACGGAAAGGAGATCCCTGTCAGTTTAGTATATGGCCAGGTAGAGCTGGCTGCAAGTATTCTCAACAGGACTGTAAATTAGACCGCCTGTTGGATGGTATTGAAGAAGAATATACCGAGTCGGATTGACTCTGTAATTTAAAATGACATGAAAAATGCCTTCTATCCGGATTGTAGATTGTTTGTCATTGCGGACGTTTTCGCTTCGACCTCTGGACCCTATAGTCCGGAGTGTGTCCGAATACCCTCTCGATTATGTAAGAACCGGGGCATGCATGGAGACAAGGCGTAGGGGTCATAATTGCTTTAGCAGACAAGTGCCCAACTAGTTATGTTATATTACATGGTTAGTAAGAAACATCTTCTAGGGAGAATAGTTCTGTTAAGGGTTCCTTTCCCTGGGAGGCATGCCCTAAAGTGCAATGCCAGACTGCGAAAATAGCAGAAAAAGCATCTGGGGGCAGATAAATAAGTAAGTAATAAATCATCTTTCAAGTCACCGACCGAATATTCTCTTAAGAACGCTAGCTTTCGGCTTCACCTAGTCTGAGGTACACATCCGGCTGACCCGGCAGTAGCAATCGCAGAGGTGCTCCCTTTACCTCCTAGTCGAACAATCGGGAACGTAGGGGTAAGCACAGGATACAGGCAACCCAGCTTGGCCAAAACTTAAGTCATATCGATGCATATAATGGTGTATAAAAGGTTCATGCGGAAGTGTCACACATGTTTTGGGCATGAGGCCCATTTATATAAACTTCTGATAAAGAAGCCCCTAGGTATGATGAGCGCGGGTGGCGCGTCAAGTATGTGCGAACAATGCGCAAGCAAGCCCCTAAGGGCTTGGGAGAAGAAGAAAAAAAGGTAGGTAGAAGGAGAGAAATGCCAGACAGCTAATGTGAAAAAATAAAAAGGGGACACAGGAAGGAGACGAACACGGAGTCCGGCGCTAGGTGTAGAATCTTTGTAGGCGTGCTGCATTCCATGGGTTTGGCTCGAGTCAGTTGTCCGATGCGTTTCGCAGGCGGTACGCTCCACCAATCAGTACTTGGTCGATTATGAAGGGACCCTCCCATTTGGGCTTTAGTTTGTCCTTTTTCTTGTCAGGAAGGCGTAGAACTAGTTCGCCAACGTTATAAGTTTTGGCCCATACTTCTCTGTTTTGATATCTTCGAGCCTATTGTTGATAGAATGTAGAACGAGCTTTTGCCACGTCGCGCTCCTCCTCCAATGTGTCCAAGCTGTCCTGCCGATCGAGCTCGGCTTCTCTTTGTTCGTACATGCGCACGCGAGGTGAGTCATGAATTATGTCGCAGGGCAGAACTGCCTCTGCGCCGTATACCATAAAAAATGGTGTGAATCCGGTAGTGCGATTCAGCGTGGTCCGTAGCCCCCAGAGTATGGAGTCAAGGTCCTCTACCCAGTGCATGTTAGATTCCTTGAGGGGTCGCACTAGTCTAGGTTTGATGCCGCTCATGATGAGACCGTTGGCTCGCTCGACTTGACCGTTAGTTTGCGGGTGATAGATTGAAGCGTAGTCGAGCTTGATGCCCATGTTTTTGCACCAGAGTTTAACTTCGTCGGCCGTGACGTTTGTGCCATTGTCAGTTATGATGTTGTGGGGGACGCCGTAACGGTGTACAACCCCGGATATGAAGTCTATCACTGGTCCGGATTCGGTCGTCTTTACAGGCTTGGCCTCTATCCATTTGGTGAATTTGTCCACCATGACCAGTAGGTATTTTTTCTTGTGGGTTCCTCCTTTAAGGGGTCCAACCATGTCAAGCCCCCAGACCGCAACAGGTGATGGGTACGGTTTGTAGGGCGGTAGGTGGCATGTGGCTTTGATTAGCAAATAATTGGCAACCGACGCATCGCTGCACTAAGTCTTGAGTGTCTACCCGGGCCGTCGGCCAACAAAATCCGATACGGAAGGCCTTGCTTACAAGGGCCCGGGCTGCGGCGTGGTGCCCGCCTAGTCCGGCATGAATTTCAGCCAGAAGATTTTGCCCTTCTTCTTCGGAGATACACCTTTGAAGGACTCCGGTTATGCTCTTCTTATAAAGCTCTCCCTCGTGGATTTTGTAGGCTTTAGATCGCCGCACTATGCAGCGGGCCTCGTTTTGGTCCTCGGGAAGTTCATGCCTAGTTAGGTAGGCTAGGAATGGTTATGTCCACGGGGCAATGACTGTCATTATTTGTCACGCCCAATATGCGACCCTATCCAAAAGGAACTCGAAGGTCCCACCAAGGATAGACCCGCATATTGAAACGCTTTTGCAAGGTGGATATCATTATATCAACATTACATAATAGATGGGGATACATACATACGGCATACAATGCCACATGAATACAATATCACAATACATAAGAGAATCATCCGACTACGGATGAATCACAAACAGAAACTCAAACGACATCCACCCTGCTAGCCCAGGCTGCCGACCTGGAACCTCTCCCCTGATCGAAGAAGCAGAAGAAGAACTCAATGCAAGCAAGCATCGCTCTCGCATCATGATCATCACAAAACCTGTACCTGCAACTGTTGTTGTAGTAATCTATGAGCCACGAGGACTCATCAATCCCATTACCATGGGTATCAAGACTAGCAAAGCTTAATAGGAAAGGAAGGGGTAAAGTGGTGAGGTTGCAGCAGCGACTAAGCATATATGGTGGCTAACATACGCAAATAAGAGCGGGAAGAGAGCAAAAGGAACGGTCGTGAAGATAGCAATGATCAAGAAGTGATCCTGAACTCCTACCTACGTCAAGCATAACCCAGAAACTGTGTTCACTTCCCGGACTCCGCCGAGAAGAGACCATCACGGCTACACACGCGGTTGATGCGTTTTAATTCGGATATGGTGTCAAGTTATCTACAACCGGACATTAACAAATTCCCATCTGCCTATAACCGCAGGCACGGCTTTCGAAAGATTATACCCTGCAGGGGTCTCCCAACTTAGCCCATGACAAGCTCTCGCGATCAACGAAGGAATAGACCTTCTCCCAGGAAGACCCGATCAGACTCGGAATCCCGGTTTACAAGACATTTCGACAATGGTAAAACAAGACCAGCAAAGCCGCCCGATGCGCCGACAACACCGATAGGAGTTGCACATATCTCTTTCTCAGGGCAACACCGGATGAGCAATCCGTACAACTAAAACCAGACCTCAAGTTTCCCTGAGGGGGCACTTCAAAGGGCTCTAGTTCGGACCAACACTTAGACAAGCACTGGCCCGGGGGGGCTGTAATAAAGATGACCCTTGGGTTAATTACTCCCAAGGAAAAAGTAGGTGGTGGTGAGGCAAATGGTAAAAGTCAATGTTGGGCCTTGCTGGAGGAGTTTTATTCAAAGCGAACTGTCAAGGGGGTCCCATAAATCACCCGACCACGTAAGGAACGCAAAATCCGGGAACATACCACCGGTATGACAGAAACTAGGGTGGCAAGAGTGGAACAAAACACCAGGCATAAGGCCGAGCCTTCCACCCTTTACCAAATATATAGATGCATTAATAATATAAGAGATATTGTAATATCCCAACCAAAATCCTGTCCACCATGGAGCAATCTTCAACTTCACCTGCAACTAACAACGCTATTAGAGGGCTGAGCAAAGCGGTAACCTAGCCATGCAACGGTTTGCTAGGAAAGGTGTCAAAGGTTAGAGGTTCATGGCAACATGGGATGGCTCGACAAACAGATGATAGGTAGCGCAGCAAAGCGATAGAACGAAGCAACTAGCATAGCAATGATAGTAGTGGGATCAGGGTAGCGGTCATCTTGCCTGAAATCCCGCAAGGAAGAAGAACGAGTCCATGAAGAAGATGAACCAACATAGTTGAACGAATCCTCACAAACGCAACATTACCGGAACCAAGAAGCAACACCGGAAAGAAACAAACAACATGGTAAACACACATCATAATCATGGCATGATGCACAATCAAGTATGATGCATGTCCAGTTTAAAGAGGCATGGCATGGCAAACTGCAACACACAATACTACAAATTAAGTGGAGCTCAATATGCAACGAGTTGCATATTGACAAAACACCACATTTGATTATTTCGTTCACTCCCGTTTAGGGACTCAACAATATTAAATGTTGGTTAACATGGCAAGAGGTGAAGCATGACAAAACTAACTATTTAGGCAAGTTTAAGTGAGGCCGGAACAACAAACAACAATTCCGGAAAATCCCCATGTGCATATTTTAGATTCGGTACTGTTCTGCCCTAAACACAATTTTAGAGTTGTCAAACAAGAAAATAAAGTGGACCATGTTAATCTAGGCATTTTTCCACCCCATTTACATATAAAGTTTTTGTAAAACGGAGCTACGGTTATTTAGTTATGACATAAATCATTTTAATATGGAATATTAGCAAATTAATGCAAACATCAATTTAAACATTTTTAACATAGATGAAAGTGGCATATTATTAATCTACACAATTTTCTGAGCATTTTATATATATAAATCATTTTAATCCGATGCATGGTTATGACGTTATTAATGCATGAAATCTCGGGGGTTTTTGTGCAAAACTGTAAATACTGGAATAATTGCTAAAATCGCAGCAGCAGAAAAAAACATGACACGTGCCGAATCCACTGGCCCAACATGCACAGGACAGAGGGCCTCCTAGGAGGCTCACCACTGGGCCGAGCCCAGGTCGGTGGAGAGGCAAGGCAGGCCGCCTGGCTGGGCTGCGTGTGGAGATGGACCGAGGCGAGGCGCGCTGGGCCGGAGCTGTTGGGCCTTCGGGGGCGTCGGCGCACGCGGGTTCATCGGCGTCCTCCCGATGAGGATGACGCACGGCGGCGCAGCAGTGGCTAACGAGGCCGCCGGCAAGGCTGGCGAGGCGTGGGCGGGAGCCAGGGGCGCGGATTCGGTCCGGTTCGGCCCGGGGGCGGGCCGCGGATGGGCCTACAGGGCCGCGGCTAAGTGGGGCGCGGGGCAGGACAGGGGGGCGCGTGGCACTCGGTGGGTGGAGGAGCACGGCGGCGCGGGGGGGCTCAGGTGGCGGCGCGCCCTGTGGCTGATCGCCAAGTGGCGGTGGCGGGCTGGAGGGGCGCGGAAATGGAGGAGGATGGGGTTAGGGCGACCAGATTTGGAAGGAGGGGGTTTAAATAGGAAAGGGGGGCTAGGGTTTAGTTTTTGGGGGGTTTGAGGCCGTTTCGGAGCCGTTCGATCTCGATCGGACGGTCCGGAGCGGAGAGGGGTTAGGTAGGTGGGCTAGTGGGCTGTGAAGAGGAGTTGGGCTGAGAAGAGAGAGAAGAGGTGCGGCCCAGGGTAGTTTCGGAGACCGAAACATCCGACGATTAAACCGACTATATCGCGGTTATATATTTAACGGTTGGGCAGTCAAACGGACTTCGAATGCGACGAAACTTGACAGGCGGCCTGTCTACACTATAATAAGACCGCATGACAAGTTGCAACCCATTCCGAGAACATTTTTATGCCACTTATAAAATAATATCTCGGAGGTGCCGCGGGCGCGTGCGAGTGTGTCTGGACTCGGAACGGACAACGGAGAGAACCGGTGGAACCCGAACGGATGCAAGTTTTATGAAAATGATGTTGATGCAATGTGAATGATGACATGAGACGAGATGCATAACAAGAACAAAATGCAAAACAACAGACAAAACCCAAACACGAAGGAAAATCATATAGCATCTCCGGAAAAGGCAAGAGTTGGAGTTATGAATATGGAAAGTTGTATCCGGGGCGTTACATTATTGTGTGGGCTGACGGTGTTGTTTCGTTGGCAGAGACACCAACTGTGTCAGAATGTTCGGTGAGGGGTAGTGTGGTTGTGTCCGAGCTGTTGTTTCCGGACTCTCCCTCCCATGTTACGGATGGCTTGAAAAGCCTCTCTAGGAAGATGTTGGGAGGGATGGCATCGCGCTTTGCGCCGATGCGTGCCAACACGTCTGCTGCCTGGTTGTTCTCCCGGGCTATATGGTGAAATTCAAGCCCCTCAAACTGGGCTGATATCTTTAAGACGGCATTGCGATAAGCTGCCATTTTGGGATCTTTGGCGTCAAAGTCTCCATTTATTTGGGATACCGCGAGGTTTGAATCCCCATGGACCTCTAGGCGCTGAATGCCCATGGAGACTGCCATCCGGAGACCATGTAGAAGGGCCTCGTATTCGGCTGCATTGTTGGAGTCCGTGTACATTATCTGAAGTACGTATTGGACTGTATCTCCTGTAGGGGACGTCAGGACGACGCCGGCCCCCAGGCCAGCTAACATTTTGGAGCCGTCGAAGTGCATGATCCAGTTGGAATATGCGCCGTACTCTTTAGGGAGCTCGGCTTCGGTCCATTCGGTGATGAAGTCAGCCAAAACCTGCGATTTGATAGCTCACCGTGGCTTGTAAGTTATATCGAACGGGAGGAGCTCAATGGCCATTTGGCAATCCAGCCCGTTGTGTCGCGGTTGTTTATAATATCATTAAGAGGTACTTCGGATGCCACTGTTATTGAACACTCTTAGAAATAGTGTCGCAACTTCCAGGATGCCATGAACATCGCGTATACTATCTTTTGATAATGCGGGTACCGTGACTTGCATGGGGTTAGGACAGTGGACACGTAGTAAACTGGTTTTTGGAGAGGAAACATGTGTCCGTCCGTTTCTCGTTCGACAACGAGCACCGCGCTTATGACTTGATGGGTTGCCGCGATGTATAATAGCATTGGTTCACCCGTGTTGGGCGCGGCCAGGACCGGATTTGTTGCCAGTATGGCTTTGATTTCTTCGAGTCCGGCCGTGGAGGCATCCGTCCACTCGAAGTATTCGGTGCACCGCAGGAGGCGATAAAGGGGTAATGCCTTTTCTCCTAAGCGGGAGATAAAGAGTATTAGAGCCGCCATGCATTCGGTCAATGTTTGTATTTGCTTGAGGTCTTTTGGGATATCCAATTGCGACAGAGCTTGGATCTTGGCTGGGTTTGCCTCAATTCCTCTACCGGATACAATGAAGCCCAAGAGCTTTCCGGCTGACACGCCGAAAACGCATTTTTCTGGGTTGAGCTTAATGTCATATGCTCGGAGATTGTCGAACGTGAGCCTCAAGTCGTCTACTAGAGTTTCGACATGTTTGGATTTGATGACCACGTCATCTACGTATGCTTCAACTGTTTTGCCGATCTGGTTGGCCAGACATGTCTGAATCATGCGCTGATATGTTGCGCCGGCGTTTTTGAGCCCGAAGGGCATCATGTTGAAGCAGAATGGCCGTATGGGGTGATGAATGCCGTTGCGGCTTGGTCTGACTCTGCCATCTTGATTTGGTGGTAGCCATAGTATGCATCGAGGAAACACAATGAATCATGTCTTGCAGTGGCGTCGATGATTTGATCAATTCGGGGGAGGGGGAAGGGATCCTTTGGGTAGGCCTTATTTACGTCTTTGAAATTGACACATAGGCACCAGGATTTGTCCTTCTTTGGTACCATCACCAGGTTTGCTAGCCAGTCCGGATATTTTATATCTCTGATGAATCCGTCTTCCAGTAGTTTTGCTAGCTCCTCTCCCATGGCTTGTCTCTTGGGTTCGGAGAAACGCCGAAGAGTCTGCTTAACGGGCTTGAACCCTTTTAGGATGTTCAGGCTGTGCTCGGCCAGCATGTGTGGGATTCCTGGCATGTCTGAGGGGTGCCAGGCAAAAATGTCCCAATTTTCGTGTAGGAATTCTCGTAGTGCGGCGTCTACATCAGGTTTTAGTTGTGGCCCGATTGAGGCCGTTTTTGTGGTGTCCGTTGGATGGACTTGGAACTTGACTATTTCGTCTGCCGGCTTGAAGGAGGTGGACTTGGATCTTTTGTCGAGTATCACGTCGTCCCTGTCCACCACGGAGCGCAAGACAATTAGTTCCTCAGCCGCCAGGGCTTCGGATAATGCCTCGAGGGCCAGTGCGGCTATCTTGTTTTTGGCACAGAGCGCTGTGTCCGGATCAAGATCACTAGGAAGAGTGATGATTCTGTTGGGTCCGGGCATTTTGAGCTTCATGTACCCGTAATGGGGTATATCTTGAAAAATTGTGAATGCTTCTCGCCCTAACAGAGCGTGGTATCCGCTGCTGAACGGGTCCACTTGAAATGTTGCTTCCTCGGATCTGTAATTATCCGGCGTGCTGAACACCAGGTCCAGTGTGATTTTCCCTGAATAGCATGCTTCCCGGCTGGGGATTATTCCTCTAAAGGTTGTGTTGCTTCGCTCAATGCGGCTCCAGTTTATTTCCATTTTTCGCAGTGTTTCCTCAAAGATGAGGTACAATCCGCAGCCGCCGTCCATGAGTACCTTTGTAAGCCGGAAGCCGTCCACTATCGGACTGAGGACCAATGCAGCTGGTGCTCGGGCTGACCGGAATTTAGGTTCGTCACTGGCATTAAAAGTAATAGCTGTATCACTCCATGGATTTATTGTTGCTACCTGGTAGACTTCGGCAAGGCTGCGGAGTGTTCGCTTCCTCGCATTGTTCGATGCGAAGGTCTCGAAGACTGTTGACACCGTACTGGCGTTTCTGGGGTGGTGCTCTGCGGAGTCTGGAGTTAGAAGCTCCTCGCCACTCCTGGCCACCTGCCGGAGTATCCAACGTGCTCTAAGGCTGTGAGTTGGTGCGACTTCCCCTGAACTATGAATTTTACAGGGTCCATTGAGCCATCCCTCCAGTACGGTCCCATACCCTATAGAGGGTTTTTGTTTTTTGTTGTTTGGCTTAGGTGCCTGGTGATAATGTGCCCTTTTGTTTCGGACTGGGATTGTATTCAGGGCCGGATTGTCCCAGAACTTCGTTTCGGTTTTTCGAATGCTTTTTGTCGCACTGTACTTTTGTACTATGGATGTCAAGTCGGCGAAGCGTGTAATTTTGCGATGACTTATGGTGTTGAGGATTCCAATGTCCGCGCAGTTGTTACAGAAGAATGTAATTGCATCCTTCTCATGGCAGTCCTTTATCCTATTTATAACCAGGAGGAATCTGGCCCAGTAGTGGTGTACTGTGTCCCCGGGCTCTTGCCGTTTTTGGGATAAATCCCTTATAGTTGGGTGGGCGGGTGGATTTAAATCCGAAACCTCGCCCGATCTAAGACTCAGGGGCCAAGAAATTTCCGAATCCGGAAGCTTGTTTTCTTGGATGTTATTCAATGAATCAGGCCTGCTGCCTGACTTCAGATTCAGGGCTTGGGCGACATCCTCCCCTCCGCGGATATCTGGCTTGGAGGGGTCGGGAATCCAGACACATCTGGTCCATAGGATGGGCGAAGATTTGCCGCGTTGTTCTTCCACCACTTCAACATGGTGGGTGACCTGGGGAGAGTCGATATCTCTCTGATCGGGTTTAAGCCCCATCTGGCCGTAGTCTATAGCGACTCCTAGGGTGGCGATGCGATCCAAGAGCTCGTTTAGGGAACAGAGCTCCATCGGATCTAACTGCTCGGCGAGTTCCGAGCTGATTTGGAGATTGCTTTCGATGACTCGAGAGGTCATCGCCGGCGCGGCGGCAGAACAGGCGGCCATTAAAAACCTGCCTAGCCGGAGAGTTTGGCCGACAGCCAAAGCTTCTTTAGCAACAATGCCATCTTTAAAGACGGGGTGCGGCATCCTTCCTGTTGGTGACGACACAGAGGAACTCTCAATGAAAGCACCTATGTCGGTGTCAAAACCGGCGGATCTCGGGTAGGCGGTCCCGCACTGTGCGTCTAGGCGGATGGTAACAGGAGACAAGGGACACGATGTTTTTACCCAGGTTCGGGCCCTCTCGGTGGAGGTAAAACCCTACTCCTGCTTGATTAATATTGATGATATGGGTAGTACAAGAGTTGATCTACCACGAGATCAGAGAGGCTAAACCCTAGAAGCTAGCCTATGGTATGATTGTTGTTCGTCCTACGGACTAAAACTCTCCGGTTTATATAGACACCAGAGAGGGCTAGGGTTACACAGAGTCGGTTACAATGGGAGGAGATCTTCATATCGTATCGCCAAGCTTGCCTTCCACGCCTAGGAAAGTCCCCATCCGGACACGGGACGAAGTCTTCAATCTTGTATCTTCATAGTCCGGGAGTCCGACCAATGGTCATAGTCCGGCCATCCGGACACCCCCTAATCCAGGACTCCCTCACTCTTGTAAACACCTTTCTCTATAATTCCCTTCAATAAGCTATTTTCTTGCTCTAGTGTAACTTGGCTAAGAGAATCATTAGTGTAATCAAGAGAACTACTAGAAGCAACAACATTGGATTTAACATTGAATTGCTTACTAGACTTGACTTGAGGCATGTAAGTGGATAAGAGTAAACACTTGGCAATGTAAGAAGAACTTTTCTTGCGAACATCTTCATTGATTGCCTTTAAGAACTCATGCTATTGCTCAAGGTTGAGCTTTTCAAAGCGTAACTTCTCATGAGTCCTTAAAAGTTCTCGATGATCTTCTAAGATAGTTTCATGAGTTAACTTAATAGTGTTTAGTTCTTTAGTTAGAAGCTCAACCTTCTCCTTATCATTGTCATTCGTTATATCTTGATTAGCATGATTAATTGACGTTTCATCATAGTATTCATCACTAGAGTTGTCAACAAGTAAATCATCATCACCTAACAAATCATCTTCATCACTATTGAAATCAACATACTCGGGGTGTGATACCTTTGGGCCTTTAGCCATGAAGCATCTTCCAAGTCCTTCATTGGGTGAATCAAATATGTCGTAGGAGTTGGTTGACACAAGTACTAGACCGGCAACACCTTCATCTTGAGTATATTAGGAGTCGGAGTGATAGCTTCTCTCAGAGTTATTGTCGAAGATGGAGCCGGATACCCATTCACCAACATGAGCTTGATGTCTTTGTTTTGTGTAGCTCTTTGATGACTTGTCCCTCCTTTCCGAATCCATGCTTCTCCAGGATGTTCTTCGTTCATAACGATCATCTCTACTCCTTCTCTCTCTTGGTGGTGATTCTTCTCTTCTACTTCTTCTCTTTGGAGAATCTTCTCTTCTTTTGTAGGGTGCCGTACACTCATTGGAATAGTGTTTGGGTCTTCCACAATTATAGCAATTACGCTCTCGACTAGAAGATCTTTTGTCATTGTAGGACCTTGAATTGGAACTTCTTTCCTTGCTTCTACTCTTGTAGAACTTGTTGAAGTTCCTCACCATTAGGCTCAATTCTTCATTGAAGGTTTGTTTCTCACTTGATGATGTGAGAGCTTCACATGAGGCTTTGTAAGCACCACTTGACTTGTTGTGGAGCTCCTCCTTATCCTTGAGTGACATCTCATGAGCAACAATTCTTCCAATGACTTCTGTTGGCTTGAGATCTTTGTAATTGGGCATCATTTGGATCAATGTGCACACTGTATCATATTTTCCGTCCAAAGCTCTTAGGATCTTCTTGATGATGAATTTGTCGGTCATCTCTTCACTTCCTAAGCCGGCAATTCATTTGTCATAAGAGCAAGCCTAGAGTACATTTCAGTGACACCTTCACCATCCTTCATTTTGAACTTGTCAAGCTGACTTTGAAGCACATCCAACTTGGATTCCTTGACGGAGTCGGTACCTTCATGCATATCAATCAAAGTATCCCAAATTTCCTTTGCATTCTGAAGACGGCTGATGTTGTTGAATTCTTTGGGGCACAATCCATTTAAGAGGATATCACAAGCTTGAGCGTTGTATTGCAGCATCTTCAACTCTTCTGCGGTAGCTTCACGGTTCGGTTCTCTCCCATCAAATAATTCACCTTGCAAGCCAATACACACAATAGCCCAAACGGTGGGATTATTTCCAAGAATATGCATTTTCATCTTATGCTTCCAACTAGCAAAATTAGTACCATCAAAGTAAGGACCTCTACGGTGGTAATTTCCCTCGCTAGACGCCATAATCTCCTAGGTTGTGAAACCTAGGCTATGACTATCAAAAGATATGGAAATCAAAGAAAATGGATACCAAAGCTCTAATAACACTTGTAGGATCGAAAGTATGTCTAGAGGGGGGGGTGATTAGACTACTTGACCAAATAAAAATCTATCCTTTTCCCAATTTTAGTTCTTGGCAGATTTTAGCAACTTTGGACAAGTCAAGCAATCTTAACACAATTCAAGCAAGCATGCAAAGAGTATATGAGCAGCGGAAAGTAAAGCATACAACTTGCAAGAATGTAAAGGGAAGGGTTTGGAGAGTGCAAACGCAATAGGAGACACAGATGTTTTTGTCATGGTTCCAATAGCTGGTGCTATCGTACATCCACGTTGATGGAGACTTCAACCCACGAAGGGTAACGGCTGCGCGAGTCCACGGAGGGCTCCACCCACGAAGGGTCCACAAAGATGCAACCTTGTCTATCCCACCATGGTCGTCGCCCACGAAGGACTTGTCTCACTAGAGGTAGATCTTCACGAAGTAGGCGATCTCCTTGCCCGTACAAACTCCTTGGTTCAACTCCAGAATCTTGTTAGAGGCTCCCAAGTGACACCTAACCAATCTAGGAGACACCACTCTCCAAGAAGTAACAAATGGTGTGTTGATGATGAACTCCTTGCTCTTGTGCTTCAAATGATAGTCCCCCCAACACTCAACTCTCTCTCACAGGATTTGGATTTGGTGGAAAGAAGATTTGAGTGGAAAGCAACTTGGGGAAGGCTAGAGATCAAAATTCATATGGTAGAAATGGAATATCTTGGCCTCAACACAAGTGCAGGTGGTTCTCTCTCAAAAAATGTAAGTTGGAAGTGTAGGTTCGTTCTGATGGCTCTCTCCACGAATGAAGAGGAGGTGGAGGGGTATATATAGCCTCCACACAAAATCTAACCGTTACACACAACCTGCCAATCTCGGTGGGACTGAATTGATAAACTCGGTCGGACCGATTCAGCAAATCTAGTGACCGTTAGGATTTTCGATGGGACCAATATGCAACTCGGTAGGACCGATATGGTTAGGGTTAGGGCATAACGTAATCTCGGTGAGACCGATTACACAATCTCGGTGAGACCGATTTTGGTAATAAGCAACCAGAGAGTTGGTCAGGTAAACTCAGTGGGACCGATTCGCTCATTTCAGTGAGACCGAAATGTTACGAAAGGGAAACAGAGACTTTACATTGCAATCTCAGTGGGACCGATCGCTCATCTCGGTGGGACCGAAACATTACGAAGGGAAACAGAGAGATTACAATCCCATCTCGGTGAGACCGAGATCCCTATCGGTGAGACCGATTTGCCTACGGTTTGTGGCAGTGGCTATGACATCTGAACTCGGTGGCGCCGGATAGGAAGAAACGGTGGGGCCGAGTTTGACTTTTCGTTAGGTCATATGTGGATGTGAGAAAGTAGTTGAGGGCTTTGGAGCATATCACTAAGCATTTTGAGCAAGAGCCTCATTAAGCAACACCTCATCCCTCCTTGATAGTATTGGCTTTTCCTATAGACTCAATGTGATCTTGGATCAGTAAAATAGAAAATGTAGAGTCTTGAGCTTTGAGCTTGAGCCAATCCTTTTGTCCTTAGCATTTTGAGGGGTCCACTTTTCTCATCCATGCCATGCCAATCATTGAGCTTTCATGAAATATTTATCTTGAAATAGCATTAGCTCAATGAGCTATATGTTGTTAGGAATTACCAAAACCACCTAGGGATAGTTGCACTTTCACCAAGCAATGCTCACTGTTCATCCAGAGGCAGCATAGATCGGCTTCAGTTAGCAGCAGTAGCAAAGGAATCACTCGATCACTCGGGTTCAGTAACGCATAGCCTGTAGTGCAATCACTCAAGTTCAGTTAGGTGACGCCTCGCTCGGGTTCAATTAGAGTCCAACGCCTCACACCCACACGCGTACGGTACGATAGAAACACGCACTGCTGGGCCCTCGACAACCCATCGTAACCGGGAACTCCCTAATATTTTCCTCGCCCTCGCTTCTACCACAGTTTTTTCCGTCATGGTCAGCCCAAAGAATGTCATGTAGTTGCATCTCTGGCCCGCCTAGGACGAAAAGCCCATTTTCTGTCATGATTTTTTTCATTGAAGTAGGAGCCCACCACATCTATGATGATACCGGGTTTTGTCACAATTATCGTCATAGAAGTGTCATAAGTATGACAGAAAAAAAATTGTTCGACCCAAAATGTCACGGATGTGTCTTTTTTTTGTAGTGATGCTTTTTCGCCGCGTTCTCTCCTGCTAGCGCCGGGCTTCCCCCATGTGGGAATTAAAACCGAAGGATCTGCGGACGCTACCACACTTCTTCAGCGCTACGCACGAAGGGATGTGGAAGCTGCTTTTTAAGGTGCAGAAGAGCAGCTAGCCCATGGAGACCGAAGACATCGGCATCAACGTCGCGTATCCGGCCTCTCCAGTAAGTACTCGGTTTCTCCGAAGACATGTCTAGTCATACGTATATACACACGTATTCGGTCTACACCGAACTTATCAACCGATCCTTTGTTGCAGGGTTGGACCAAGAAGTCGGAGCGGATCAAGTGTCCAGCTCCATTGCGCAAAAACCCAGTCACTCCTCAGCTGGAGAAGATGCTGGTTCCGGCGCCTTATCAGCCACTGGAGTAGAAGGCCAAGAAGAAGATCAAGGGGTCCAAGAATGGGCCCCGTCACAAGGGTCCTCCGGCAATAGTGTCCAGAGAGGCCTAGCCCATCTCCTCTCGCGAGGAGGACGAGGACGAAGAACAGGAGGATGATGATGATGAGGTGGTGGTGGAGAGGGACTCCCCCCTCAAGACGAGGAGGGGGAAAACTACAACCCCCGAGAACCTGGAGGGGGCAACACCGCAGAAAGGGCGAGTGGTCCTCTTGGATAGTTCGGACACAGAGTCCGAACACAGTCCGGGGTGGGTCCAAAGGGAGAAGGCCCTATCCGAGACGTAAGTATTAGGAACTCACTTGCTCAATTGTTTGTTTGATCTCACTTCATCATGCTCAACCTCCTTTATATTTTTTAGGCCTCCGCGCGAGATCCCGATACCCTCTTCTTTGACGGGGAACTCTTTAGCCCCTGAGGAGGCGGAGAGTGATGGCCCATCTCGCGCCCTTTCTTCCCCCGCCATTGTAACGCCCCGGATACAACTTTCCATATTCGTAACTCCAACTCTTGCCTTTTCCGGAGATGCGATATGTTACTTCCTTCGTGGTTGGGTTTTTGTCGTTTGTTTTGCATTTTGTTCTTGTTATGCATCTCGTCTCATGTCATCATGCGCATTGCATCGGCATCGTTTTCTTAAAACTTGCATCCGTTCGGGTTCCGCCGGTTCTCTCCGTTGTCCGTTCTGAGCCCGACCACACTCGCACGCGCCCGCGACACCTCCGAAATATTATTTTATAAGTGGCATAAAAATGTTCTCAGAATGGGTTGCAACTTGTTGTGCGGTCTTATTATAGTGTAGACAGGCCGCCTGCCAAGTTTCATCGCATTCGGAGTCCATTTGACTGCCGAACCATTAAACATAGCGGTACCGTTGCCGGTACCTTCGTCGGACGTTTCGGTCTCCGAAACTACCGCCGGGCCTCTCTTTCTCTCCTCTTCTCTCAGCCCAACCCCTCTTCTCAGCCCACCTGCAGCCCACCTAAACCCCCCTCCGTCCCTGATCGTCGGATCGCGATCGAAGGCTCTGAAACGCTCCTAAAACCCTCCTAATCCCACTTACTATATATAACCGGTGCATTTCTAGACCAAACCCTATCTTCTAGGGATCCTCGCCTGTCCAATCGCCGCCGCCGCCAGTCAACCACCCCTCTTCCCCTTCGGGATCTCCCCTGTCCCATCCACCATTCCATCCCCATCCAGTAGCCGCCACTCCTCTCCTCCTCGATCTGCATGCCCGGCCAACTAGAGCTCCCCTCGATCCCCTCCTCCCGAGCCACCTCTCCCGTCCATCCCCATCGGAGAAGAAGCTCCCGTGCCCGAGCGCCTCCTGAAGCCAAACCTCGCGTGGGCCTCGAACCTCCTTGTTGTCCCGAGCAGGAATGCTCGTCCTCAGGTCCTCTCGATCCATGCTCGCCTCCTCCCTTCCTCTGATCTAATCTCTCTCTCGCTCACCTTCACAGGAGGCCCACTCCAACGCCATGGCCACCCCTGCCCAGCCGCCGTTCCGCGCGCCTCCGGCCCCATCTCCGTCCAAATCGAGCCGTCCCCGGCCTCCTTGTCCGACCGGCTTCCCCCGTCAAGTCCTCGGGTCGCCATCCAGCAGTCGCCGTCGCTGCCATGTCTGCCTCCCTCCGCCTCGCCAAGTCCCCGAACAGCCAGGTCCGCAGGAGCCAAGCTCGCAGACGGCTTCCTCCAGGTCCGGCCGGACTCCTCCAGCCATGACCCTCCCCGACCCGTTCCTGCCTACCTTGCCACCTGGATCCATGCCGCCCCAGCCTCCATCGCGCTATCGCCGGAGCTCCCTCCTGTTGCTCATGCATCCCCTGCTTCTAGGTGCTCACCGCCCCTGTGCGTTGATCGCGCTGGCCAGCTGCGTGGGCTGCCAGCCGCGCCAGGCCCAGCGCACTTCCTCTCCCAACCGGGCCTAGCCGACAATGTGAGCTGTTTCCCCCAGCCCAGTTCTATCAGATTCGGCCCGTGGTGTTTTTTTTCTGCTGCTGCAATTTTCGCATTTATCCAGAGTATTACAGATTTACAGAAAAGTCCCTCATATTCATGCATTTAATAACTAATTAACCGTGCATCGGAATTAAACAAACTTTATATGTAAAATGCTCAGAAAATTGTCTAGTTTAATAATATGCCATTTTCATCTATGTTAAAAATGTTTAACTTGCTGTTTGTTTAAATTTGCTAATATGCCATGTTAAAACGCTTTATTTCATAACTAAATAACCGTAGCTCCGTTTTAAACAAACTTTATATATAAATGGGGTCGAAAAATGCCTAGATTAACATGGTGCACTTTGTTTTGCTGTTTAACAACACTAAAATTGTGTTTAGGGCAGAACAGTACCGAATCTAAAATATGCACATGGGGATTTTCCGGAATTGTTGTTTGTTGTTCCGGCCTCATTTAAACTTGTCTAGATAGGTAGTTTTTCATATGCTTAACCCCTTGCCATGTTTAACAACATTTAACACTGTTGTGTACCTAAACGAGATTAAACTAAATATGTCCATGTGGTGTTTCGTCAATATGCAACTCGTTGCATATTGAGCTCCACTTAACTTGTAGTGTTGTTTGTGCATATTGCCATGCCATGCCTCATTAAACCGGTCATGCATCATACTTGTTTGCGCATCATGCCATGCTTGTGCTTTTTGGTTTACCATGTTGTTTGTTTCTTTCCGGTGTTGCTTCTTAGTTCCGGTAACGTTGCGTTCGTGAGGTTTCGTTCGACTGCTCCCGTTCGTCTTCTTCATGGACTCGTTCTTCTTCCTTGCGGGATTTCAGGCAAGATGACCGCTACCCTGGATCTCACTACTATATGTTGCTCTTCAAGCCTCCCAAAATGCCATAAACCTCTAACCTTTGACACCCTTCCTAGCATACCGTTGCATGGCTAGGTTACCGCTTTGCTCAGCCCTCTTATAGCGTTGTTAGTTGCAGGTGAAGTTGAAGATTGCTCCATGGTGGACAGGATTTTGGTTGGGATATCACAATATCTCTTATATTATTAATGCATCTATATACTTGGTAAAGGGTGGAAGGCTCGGCCTTATGCCTGGTGTTTTGTTCCACTCTTGCCGCCCTAGTTTCCGTCATACCGGTGTTATGTTCCCGGATTTTGCGTTCCTTACACGGTCGGGTGATTTATGGGACCCCCTTGACAGTTCGCTTTGAATAAAACTCCTCCAGCAAGGCCCAACATTGACTTTTACCATTTGCCTCACCACCACCTACATTTCCCTTGGGAGTAATTAACCCAAGGATCATCTTTATTACAGCCCCTCCGGGCCAATGCTTGTCTAAGCGTTGGTCCAAACTAGAGCACTGTGCGGGACCATCCCTTGGCAACTTGGGTTACGTCGGTACCTGTACGCTTAGCTTATCCGGTGTTGCCCTGAGAACGAGATATGTGCAGCTCCTATCGGGATTGTCGGCGCATCGGGCGGCCTTACTGGTCTTGTTTTACCATTGCCGAAATGTCTTGTAAACCGGGATTCCGAGTCTGATCAGGTCTTCCTGGGAGAAGGTCTATTCCTTCGTTGATCGCGAGAGCTTATAATGGGCTAAGTTGGGACACCCCTGCAGGGTATAATCTTTCGAAAGCCGTGCCTGTGGTTATAGGAAGATGTGAATTTGTTAATGTCCGGTTGTAGATAACTTGACACCAGATCCAAATTAAAACGCATCAACCGCGTGTGTAGCCGTGATGGTCTCTTTTCGGCGGAGGCCGGGAAGTGAACACGGTTTCTGGGTTATGTTTGACGTAAGTAGGAGTTCAGGATCACTTCTTGATCATTGCTAGTTTCACGACCGTTCTGCTTGCTCTCTTCTCGCTCTTATTTGCGTATGTTAGCCACCATATATGCTTAGTCGCTGCTGCAACCTCACCACTTTACCCCTTCCTTACCTATTAAGCTTTGCTAGTCTTGATACCCATGGTAATGGGATTGCTGAGTCCTCGTGGCTCACAGATTACTATAACAACAGTTGCAGGTACGGGTTCATGCGATGATCATGACGCGAGAGCGATGTTTGCTTGCGTTGAGTTCTTCTTTTGCTTCTTCTTCGATCAGGGTATAGGTTCCAGGTCGGAAGCCTGGGCTAGCAGGGTGGATGTCGTTTGAGTTTCTGTTTGTGATTCATCCATAGTCGGATGATGCTCTTATGTATTTTGATATTGTATTCGTGTGGCATTGGATGCCTTATGTATGTATCCCCATCTATTATGTAATGTTGATGTAATGATATCCACCTTGCAAAAGCGTTTCAATATGCGGTTCTATCCTTGGTGGGACCTTCGAGTCTCTTTAGGATAGTATCGCATATTGGGCGTGACAAGTTGGTATCAGAGCCTCGACCGACCATCGCAGCCCCTTTGATTGTTGGCCGTTGTTGAGTCTAGAAAAAAATGTTTTGAGTCTTAGGATTATATATATCGGAGAGTAGGATTCTTTTTACTCCTCAGCCCCCTTCGTCGCTCTGGTGAGGACTCTTGACGTAGATGTTTTGTCTTTCCTCTCCTCAAATTTCACTAAATTTTTTTTAGGATCACGCGGGTATCTTGGAATCATTTCGATGGTTTTGTGACGAGAACATTGTTCTTGGTGCCTCCTGTCTATTTATGTGGCTTTGACCCAGGGAGTTGAGCTCCGAGGTGTTGTCGTCACAATTTTATCGTTGCAGTTCTAGAATACCTTAGTTTTGCCGACATCGAAAATCTCTTTTATGCAGTTGTTGGTGAGATAACCTCGATAATCCAGTACTGCGGAGAGCTCGAGAGTATTGCCATAACTCGTATAACGGATGCTTTTCGAAGGTTGAGGTACACGATTTCCGAAGTTTTCTTGGTTATGTGTTGACGGATGGATACAGCTGGATGTAGGTATTGTTAGTTTGGGTGAGATATTTTGCTTCCCCTGTATCCCCAACACCAGATTGCATAACCAGAAAGTTTCAGGAGTTTTATAGGTGGGAATTCAAGTAGCTCCTAGAATATCTTTTCGACAGATGCATGATATGAGATTGGGGTTCGACGTCTAGTGGTCCGCCTTTCCACGGTTGTTTTTACAGTGGTCTTGTTGTGTCTTAAAGAACCCTTGGCTATGCTGGTTCGGGGACACTTCGTATGTCATGTGCACTGCCTTGTACATGATGGTGCTGTACACTCGAGCCCGTGTGGGCCCCACCACGAAAACTTCAGACGAAATCTCTATCATATGTTTGTTCCGGCTTATTCTACAAGCCAAATCCTTTGTTTTGTTTTGAGTTGTGGTATTCGAGTTGCTTCAATGTCAAGTGTTGATTCCATACCTTTCCTAAGCGGTGTTCTCATATTTCTATGGGAGTGGTAATCCTTCTTGATCATCGAGATTGTCATCCCAATTCTTTCCAACCGGCGTGCTTCTCTTCAAGGGATTCGATCATTTCAACATCCACAAGATCAATTCTAAGTTTTCTCAACGTTGTTCATTTCATCCATACCCAAGTTGCCTTTGTTTCCCCACCCTCCCACCCTTTTCTTCAAGGACTCATTTTTTTAATCAAGTATCCATTTATACATGTGAAGTCACTTCACTCTTTTCAATCAATGTTCTGATCCGGTGATCCCTCGTGAAGATGCTCACAAGCTTCAAGTTCATCATCCTTCGTTCTTTTTTCTTCTCCGGTGGGTCCAATTCAAGCTTTCAGTGTTGATCATATTCTTTTCCTCGTGTCAAATGCTTTTTCATACCGGTGCACCTCTTAATCTTTCACCTCTTGCTATTCATTTGTTCTGGAGTGTTGAAGATATCTTAGAAGATTTGTGTTTCCATTCTCAATCCGTTCAAGATATTTCGAGGTTGTTATCTCATTCAAGCCATTTAATTCAACTGGTGCAATCTCTCTTCTAAATTGTTCAACGGTGTTTTCTTTTGAGTGGGCCGTAACCCATAGGTCTTTTCCCAGGATCTTACCTGACCCTTCTAATTATTCCGGAGCCATTCTTAATCCTTTTCGAGTTTGACGTAAGAATGGATCCCATCAGTCACATGCTTCTCCAAGTTTGCTTTCAAATTCTTTTCATTGTTGTCTCAACCTCTTCGCTTTTCATTCTCCTGGAGTATCTCAACAATTCATGGTGGTTCTCATCATCATTCTCAACATTTGAAGACCGAAGAAGAGTTTCTCTTAAATCTTGCTCCATTCTCTTCAAGATTCATGGTTCTAGCTTGATGCCATCCTCTCATAATTATTTTCGGTTGTGAGAATTCTTTTCACCAATCCGGATCTATTCAGGAGTCTTTTCAGTTTGATTCTCCGGAGCACATCATCTCAGAATCATTCATTCCAGCCTTCAGCTCTCGTTATCCAAATCTTACCGGTGCATCGCTCAAGTGGTCTCTAATCAGATCGTGATCTCTTCGTTCTCATGTATCTAAATCCCCTCAAGTATCTTCATTCATTTTCCAATTCTTCCCGGTGTTTCTTTATCTTTTCTTCGTTCATTTTCAATTCTTACGGCAGTTTGTTCAAGATTTCTCTTGTTCCGTTATCATATCAAATATTCGTTGTTTCCAAATCCCATCGTGGTTCCATCAATACCTTCTCAAGCTTGCGCTATATCCCTCTTAATCCTTTCTACAAGAATAAGTATTATGCCAAATCCGTTGCTTGTCATCAATTTAAATTGGTGAAGGATAGGCATGACATAATTCTTATTCTTGTTTCATCCAAGTGATTAATTCCTTCTTCCGGAGATTGTTCATGATGAAGTAATTCTCGGTTCTAATATTCATCTTTTCTTTCTGGAGTTCCAAGTTTTCTCGGTTATATCGTCGCAAAGCTCCATCTAAATCATCGCAAGGCTTCACCTTGTGTTTTCAACTTCTCTTTCTTTCTATCATCCTTTTATTACCGGAGTTCTTCATGGAGTCTCTACATGATGGTTCATCAAGGATTTCTTTCATTCTCATTTTGGTCCTTCAAGATTTCTCTTGGAGCTAAGATCCGCCAAGCTATACTCAAAAGTAAACATGGTTCTCAACACATGTTTTGTTTTGGGGAGTTCTAGTATTCTTCATCTTGCATTCCGAAGTGCAATCCTTTCTACCTTATCTTTTGAGATGGTGTTATGTCACTCTTGAAAATTGCCTTCATGTTTCATGATTCATATGTCTTCAAGAATGAGGTATTTTAAATCCATCATTTTCTCTTCGTTCAAGAGATCTTTTCGACCAATCAAATCCTTCGTTGGAGTTATCTTGTGTCAGATTTCACCTAAAGCTTTTCCTTAAAGGTTGTTGCTATTTGTGGTGACTATCAATGATCCAAGTTATCTCTCTATCCTCTCGGCGAAAGAAGTTTTCATCTCTTCTTTGATCTCAAACAAGCAATTGTTTTTCGTTAATGGCAGAATTTCACCTCAAGTGTTGAGATGTTTCCATAAGCCCACTACAAGCTTATTCTTTTCGTTGCTGGTTTTCCAACAACCCCGTTGTAACCATCTTGGAAGGGTGCTTTCCAAGCTCATTTGTGGTACAAGTTGGCATTTTCTTCTCCATTCTTCTATTTCAATGATCTAGCTTCTATTCTTTCATTCCGGAGTCATTGTGATGTTGCTCTCTTCACTCATCATCTCGATTTGAGGATCGTGTTCTTTCCATGCTTATCCATTTAACCGGAGTGTTGTGTCTATCATTCCTCTTTTAACCGGAGTCTCATCCAAGTGCTTTCATTCTGTCAAGTTCATGTTCTATTCCTTCCATGTTCAACTGGAGTGCTGCCCGAATTCTTCCTCTCTCATCTTGTTTTAACCGGAGTGGTTTCGAATTCTATCTTGTCCATTAAACTCTTGATTTATGTCTTGGCAACCTTCAAGCTCTCGTAATGTTCCATGTTCCTCTTTTCTAACGGATTGTTTGCAATCTCGTTCATCTCTAATTGCTCAACCTCTCAAGGTTCGTGGTTTCACTCATTGGTCGAAGAAACAACTTAGTTTTACCGCTTATCTTCCTCTTCCTTTTCCCTACAGTGCCATCCTAGATCTCGGGACGAGATCCTCTCATAGTGGTGGAGTGTTGTAACGCCCCGGATACAACTTTCCATATTCGTAACTCCAACTCTTTCCTTTTCCGGAGATGCGATATGTTACTTCCTTCGTGGTTGGGTTTTTGTCATTTGTTTTGCATTTTGTTCTTGTTATGCATCTCGTCTCATGTCATCATGCGCATTGCATTGGCATCATTTTCTTAAAACTTGCATCCGTTCGGGTTCCGCCGGTTCTCTCCGTTGTCCGTTCTGAGCCCGACCACACTCGCACGTGCCCGCGGCACCTCCGAAATATTATTTTATAAGTGGCATAAAAATGTTCTCGGAATGGGTTGCAACTTGTCGTGCGGTCTTATTATAGTGTAGACAAGCCGCCTGCCAAGTTTCATCGCATTCGGAGTCCATTTGACTGCCCAACCGTTAAACATAGCGGTACCGTTGCCGGTACCTTCGTCGGACGTTTCGGTCTCCGAAACTACCGCCGGGCCTCTCTTTCTCTCCTCTTCTCTCAGCCCAACCCCTTTTCTCAGCCCAGCTGCAGCCCACCTAAACCCCCCCTCTGTCCCTGATCGTCGGATCGCGATCGAAGGCTCCGAAACGCTCCTAAAACCCCCCTAATCCCACTTACTATATATAACCGGTGCATTTCTAGACCAAACCCTATCTTCTAGGGATCCTCTCCTGTCCAATCGCCGCCGCCGCCAGTCAACAACCCCTCTTCCCCTTCGGGATCTCCCCTGTCCCATCCACCATTCCATCCCCATCCAGCAGCCGCCACTCCTCTCCTCCTTGATCTGCATGCCCGGCCAACTAGAGCTCCCCTCGATCCCCTCCTCCCGAGCCACCTCTCCCGTCCATCCCCATCGGAGAAGAAGCTCCCGTGCCCGAGCGCCTCCTGGAGCCAAACCTCGCGTGGGCCTCGAACCTCCTCGTCGTCCCGAGTAGGAACGCTCGTCCTCAGCTCCTCTCGATCCATGCTCGCCTCCTCCCCTCCTTTGATCTAATCTCTCTCTCGCTCACCTTCACAGGAGGCCGACTCCAACGCCATGGCCGCCCCTGCCCAGCCGCTATTCCGCGCGCCTCCGGCCCCATCTCAGTCCAAATCGAGCCGTCCCCGGCCTCCTCGTCCGACCGGCTTCCCCCATCAAGTCCTCGCGTCGCCATCCAGCAGTCGCCGTCGCTGCCGTGTCTGCCTCCCTCCACCTCGCCAAGTCCCCGAACAGCCAAGTCCACAGGAGCCAAGCTCGCAGACGGCTTCCTCCAAGTCCGGCCGGACTCCTCCAGCCACGACCCTCCCCGACCCGTTCCTGCCTACCTCGCCGCCTGGATCCATGCCGCCCCGGCCTCCATCGCGCCATCGCTGGAGCTCCCTCCCGTTGCCCCTGCATCCCCTGCTTCTAGGTGCTCGCCGCCCCTGTGCATTGACCGCGTTGGCCAGCTGCCAGCCGCGCCAGGCCCATCGCACTTCCTCTCCCAACCGGGCCCAGCCCACAATGTGAGCTGTTTCCCCCAGCCCAGTTCTATTAGATTCGGCCCGTGGTGTTTTTTTTTGCTGCTGCAATTTTCGCATTTATCCAGAGTATTACAGATTTACAGAAAAGTCCCTCATATTCATGCATTTAATAACTAATTAACCGTGCATCAGAATTAAACAAACTTTATATGTAACATGCTCCGAAAATTGTCTAGTTTAATAATATGCCATTTTCATCTATGTTAAAAATGTTTAACTTGCTGTTTGTTTAAATTTGCTAATATGCCATGTTAAAACGCTTTATTTCATAACTAAATAACCGTAGCTCCGTTTTAAACAAACTTTATATGTAAATGGGGTGGAAAAATGCCTAGATTAACATGGTGCACTTTGTTTTGCTGTTTAACAACATTAAAATTGTGTTTAGGGCAGAACAGTACCGAATCTAAAATATGCACATGGGGATTTTCCGGAATTGTTGTTTGTTGTTCCGGCCTCATTTAAACTTGTCTAGATAGGTAGTTTCTCATATGCTTCACCCCTTGCCATGTTTAACAACATTTAACATTGTTGTGTACCTAAACGAGATTAAACTAAATATGTCCATGTGGTGTTTCGTCAATATGCAACTCGTTGCATATTGAGCTCCACTTAACTTGTAGTGTTGTTTGTGCATATTGCCATGCCATGCCTCATTAAACCGGTCATGCATCATACTTGTTTGCGCATCATGCCATGCTTATGCTTGTTGGTTTACCATGTTGTTTGTTTCTTTCTGGTGTTGCTTCTTAGTTCCGGTAACGTTGCATTCGTGAGGATTCGTTCGACTGCTCCCGTTCGTCTTCTTCATGGACTCGTTCTTCTTCCTTGCGGGATTTCAGGCAAGATGACAGCTACCCTGGATCTCACTACTATCATTGCTATGCTAGTTGCTTCGTTCTATCGCTATGCTGCGTTACCTATCTGTTGCTCTTCAAGCCTCCCAAAATGCCATGAACCTCTAACCTTTGACACCCTTCCTAGCAAACCGTTGCGTGGCTTGGTTACCGCTTTGCTCAGCCCTCTTATAGCATTGTTAGTTGCAGGTGAAGTTGAAGATTGCTCCATGGTGGACAGGATTTTGGTTGGGATATCACAATATCTCTTATATTATTAATGCATCTATATACTTGGTAAAGGGTGGAAGGCTCGGCCTTATGCCTGGTGTTTTGTTCCACTCTTGCCGCCCTAGTTTCCTTCATACCGGTGTTATGTTCCTGGATTTTGCGTTCCTTACGCGGTCGGGTGATTTATGGGACCCCCTTGACAGTTCGCTTTGAATAAAACTCCTCCAGCAAGGCCCAACATTGACTTTTACCATTTGCCTCACCACCACCTATATTTTCCTTGGGAGTAATTAACCTAAGGGTCATCTTTATTACAGCCCCCCCCGGGCCAGTGCTTGTCTAAGCGTTGGTCCAAACTAGAGCACCATGCGGGACCATCCCTTGGCAACTTGGGTTACGTCGGTACCTGTACGCTTAGCTTATCCGGTGTTGCCCTGAGAACGAGATATGTGCAGCTCCTATCGGGATTGTCGGCGCATCGGGCGGTCTTGCTGGTCTTGTTTTACCATTGCCGAAATGTCTTGTAAACCGGGATTCCGAGTCTGATCGGGTCTTCCTGGGAGAAGGTCTATTCCTTCGTTGATCGCGAGAGCTTATCATGGGCTAAGTTGGGACACCCCTGCAGGGTATAATCTTTTGAAATCCGTGCCTGCGGTTATAGTCAGATGGGAATTTGTTAATGTCCGGTTGTAGATAACTTGACACCAGATCCAAATTAAAATGCATCAACCGCGTGTGTAGCCGTGATGGTCTCTTTTCGGCGGAGTCCGGGATGTGAACACGGTTTCTGGGTTATGCTTGACGTAAGTAGGAGTTCAGGATCACTTCTTGATCATTGCTAGTTTCACGACCATTCTGCTTGCTCTCTTCTCGCTCTTATTTTTGTATGTTAGCCACCATATATGCTTAGTCGCTGCTGCAACCTCACCACTTTACCCCTTCCTTACCTATTAAGCTTTGCTAGTCTTGATACCCATGGTAATGGGATTGCTGAGTCCTCGTGGCTCATAGATTACTACAACAACAGTTGCAGGTACAGGTTCATGCGATGATCATAACGCGAGAGTGATGTTTGCTTGCGTTGAGTTCTTCTTCTGCTTCTTCTTCGATCAGGGGATAGGTTCCAGGTCGGCAGCCTGGTCTAGCAGGGTGGATGTCGTTTGAGTTTCTGTTTGTGATTCATCCGTAGTCGGATGATGCTCTTATGTATTTTGATATTGTATTCGTGTGGCATTGTATGCCTTATGTATGTATCCCCATCTATTATGTAATGTTGATGTAATGATATCCACCTTGCAAAAGCGTTTCAATATGCGGTTCTATCCTTGGTGGGACCTTCGAGTCTCTTTAGGATAGTATCGCATATTGGGCGTGACAGCCATGGAGGACACCGAGGTGTCATACCAAAGGCCATCCCCTGGCCGAGGAGGGGTGGACGAGACAGTCTAGAAGGCGCCCGAGGACAACACCTCAAGCGTTGTAGAGTGGGGCACGACGATTCCCACAACCATCAAGGGTGGAGGACTTCAGCAGTCCGGGCCCTCGCCGAACATCATCCCGGAAGCCTGTACGGCACCGGGTTTAGATCAACATCGTCCTTCGAAGGAGGGTGGAGGAGCAAGAGCTCCGTCGGTGGCCTCTGTCAATCCGGAGGCCGCTGACAGTATGCGGGAGGCACTGGAACGTGCCTCCGTTGTAGAGGAACAGCGTACCCATATGGGTTGGGCTATGGAAAATGTTTAGTCTGCAAAGAGCCGGCTAACTGAAGCATTCCAGAGCCCGCTAACAGGCTTCGAGGTAAGTGACGTAATATTCTTCATAAGTATTCTATGTGTGTTCATGTGGGGTGAAGCCCATGTGTATGCAGTAGCCCCTGAGACTCTATCCGGATGAGGACAATCCGAACAGAGGATCATTAACAAGTATGTCATGCACTATTTTTTATATCTGATAGGCTTCGAAGCTGGCGGCTACTGCCCAGGCTGCAAAAATTGCCGAGCTCAATTGGAAGCTCTGGCTGTCTGATGAGGAACTCGATCGTACCAACAAACGGTTCGAAGAAACCCAAGATGTGTGGTGTGTCGGTATATCCAGAAATTATGTTCATGTGTAGTCGGTTTGGAACGGACTAAGAATTTTATGAATATACTTGTAGTTGCAACAACCAAGGTCGAGTCCCTCAAGAGCGCTCTTGCCAAATCCAAGGAGGATGCAAAGGCGAGCAAGGTGGAAGTGGACAAGGCGGCCAAGGCGCTGGAGGAAGAGCAAACCACCCGCCGAAAACAAGAGGCGTGGGTGGAGGAAATAGAGAAGGAGCTCAAGGGCGCCATCACACGGTGTGAGCCTTGGAGCATAAGAGTTTGGAGCAATCCCCAAACTCACCAAAGGTCTCGAGAGTCTGAAGGAGGCCCGGGTTGAGGCCCAGGGCGCTCGCCAGGATATACAAGAGGGGAAGCAGATTGCGGCTGGTAAGGCCTTTATCATGCAGAGTAGATATAGTAGTAAGAGGTATATTTTACTGACCAGAGTTTGGAGTTCTCCAAGTGCCTTTGCTGATCTTACGAAGTGCATTGCGGATGCCGCCGCATTATTCCGAGCCAAAGAGGGGAGCTCGACAGATAAATTATTCTAGTCGCAATACCTTGCATCGAAACTTCCCGAGATGCACAGGGTGGCCAGACTGGCTATGAAGGATGTGATGATCCGCTTGTGGCCAAGCGATCCCATCCCGAATAGTCAC
Source organism: Triticum aestivum (assembly GCF_018294505.1). Classification (NCBI taxonomy): domain Eukaryota; kingdom Viridiplantae; phylum Streptophyta; class Magnoliopsida; order Poales; family Poaceae; genus Triticum; species Triticum aestivum. The sequence continues at coordinate 613,438,918 of NC_057798.1, read as the reverse complement.
TTCGGGCTCGTGCAGAGGCTAGTGGAGACGCTTCCTCGGATCGATGCCCTCAAGCGGTCGTCCTGCATTGAAGGTGCTCAGATGGCCTTTGCCCGTGTCAAGGTGCAGTGGGCAAACATGAAGGCCGCCGACATTGGTACCGTAGGGCCGCCTGAAGGGAAAGAGCACCGGCGGACGGAGAAGTACTTTGATGAGGTCCTCGAGGGAGCCCGCCTTGTGGAGGGGCAGTGTTCAAAGGATGTCATCTTTGAGTAGTTGAGTCCGGTTTGTAAGAGTCATGTAATGAACTCATTGTGTATGATATTTATGATTTATTTTGCTGTTTATATGTTTGAAAGTTTACCAGTCATCGGCTTCAGTCCCCATGTAGATATTACAGGGGTGTTCGTGATCGCATGACCGCACTTAATCCAACGTCCTAGTCCAATGTAGGAGGCGTCTTGCAAAGCGAACTAGGAAATCAGACTATGTGGCTTTAGCACTTTCACTTAGCCATAAGAGTCCATTTGTGGTGCTATGTACTAGCCCCTTGTTGCATGATCGGCAAGCCGGAGTACGGCGCCTTTGCAACGCGGCTGGTCAGAAACCCATCCCCTCGTATGATACGGCATAAATCGCGAGCGATTCGAAGTATAACACTAAGCCGCCGGATCACTGACCCGCTCTCGCTTATCATGACAGTCAGTTTTCGGCTTTCTCTACTGAGGTACTTGACCGGACAAACCGGAAATACAATTGCAATAGTTCTCCCTTTACTACCTTAGCCGAACTTGCGGAACGCAGGGTGCCAAACACAGGAGCCGGGCAACCCAACTAGAGACCAAAGACATGATTTGGAGCAGATGCATATAATGCGATATCCAGGATGCCGAATAGTACCCTATGGGTGTTCGGACTTAACAATTTAGCGGGGCTGAATATAGCCCCTAGTACGTGTCGGCCCATGTTTATCAGTCGAACATAAGGAATGGCACAGATGACAAGGAAAAAATTCGACACCCAACCAAAAAGGTGGTAATCATCTATGCCCTTTGTATCTTTATTGATATTTCAATGACAGACAATGATGTTCAACCCTAAGGTCATATTACATGCCTAAAGAAGAGAAAATTGACATAAGGGAAAGTCTAACACAGGGCTTAAAAACCATAGTTCGGAAAAGAAACTCTAATGATGCCCTGTCGCACATCTGCGCCTTTCCTCCTTAGTATTGAGTCCTTTGAGTAGAGCGTTTGATGGCTGGGACATGTTAGCCTTAAAAGGATCTCCTGTGACAACCGTCTTATACGTAGGGCTCTTGATGAACCTGCGTTAAAAGAGGAAAAAAAGGTATGCGGTCCATTTGTGGTCGAGCCATGTAATGGACCTATTCCGTAGCGTGCCTCCGGCATTGCCCAGGGTATTTTTAGTGCATAATTATGTACGCGCGGTACCTGACGCGCCACCTGGTGGGGCGATTAGCGGAGGCCGAACTGCTAATCAATGTCCAGATCCGCTGATTTATGTGTGGACCGGACTCGTTTGGATACGTCAATGGCTTTATTGGCCTGTGAACTGCTCGGCTTGATAAGGCCGTTGTACACTTCAGCTGGGAAGGCTGTGGTGTGTTCTTCAGTATAGAGTGAGAACTCCATATTACCATTGACTATAATAACACCATGAGGTCCGGGCATTTTGAGCTTCAAGTAAGCATAATGCGGGACTGTGTTGAAGCGAGCGAAGGCAGTTCGTCTGAGCAGGGCATCGTAACCACTGCGGAAAGGGACGATGTCGAAGATTAACTCTTCCCTGCGAAACTATAATAACACCACGAGGTCCGGGCATTTTGAGCTTCAAGTAAGCATAATGCGGAACTGCGTTGAAGCGGGCAAAGGCTGTTCGGCCGACCAGGGCATGTAACCACTACGGAAAGGGACAATGTCGAAGATTAACTCTTCCCTGCGAAAGTTATTTGGGGCGCCGAATACTACCTCCAGTGTGATTGAGCCCATACAACGGGCCTCCACTCCTGGTATCACACCTTTAAAGGTAGTGTTACTAGGCTTGATTCGTGATGGGTCAATCCCCATCTTTCGGACGGTATCTTGATAGATCAAGTTGAGACTGCTTCCTCCATCCATAAGAACTCTAGTGTGGTGGTATCCGTCGATGATTGGATCGAGAACCAAGGCGGCCGAACCCCCATGACGGATACTAGTTGGGTGGCCCCTGCTATCGAAAGTGATCGGGCAGCCTGACCATGGGTTAAACTTGGGAGCGACAGGCTCTACGTCGTAGACATCCCGTAATGCGCGTTTGCGCACCATTTTGGGGAAGTGAGTGACATATATCATGTTCACTGTCTTCACCTCGGGGGAAAATTGTTTCTGACCCTCGGTGTTCGGCTAATAGGGCTCATCATCGTCTTTGCTTGTGGGCCCTTTTCCCTTATGTTCGGTATTTATCTTACCGGCCTGTTTGAAAACCCAACACTTCCTGTTGGTGTGATTTTCAAGCTTATCTGGTGTGGCATGAATCTGGCAGGGCCTCTCGAGAATTTTGTGTAAGCTGGATGGCCCATACTTGTTGCCTTTGAAAGGTTTCTTTTGCTGACCGGACTTAGGAGCGTTGAATCCGGCATTAACTGCCGTATCGTCTGCATTGTCGTTGTTGTTATTTCGTGGTTTGTTTTTATTGCGGTGAGGTTTACCATTACCATCCCGCACTTTGGAGGTGCCAAGGTCGCCTGAGTTGTTGCTTCTACGAGCCAACTAGCTATCTTCGCCCGCACAAAAGCGGGTCATGAGTGCCGTTAAGGCCGCCATGGTCTTCGGCTTTTCCTGCCGAAGGTCTCGAGCAAGCCATTCGTCACGGACGCTGTGCTTAAAAGCCGCTAAGGCTTTAGCATCCGGATAGTCTACAATCTAGTTCTTTTTAGTTAAGAACCGATTCCAAAGCTTGCGGGCCGATTCGCCTGGCTACTTGATTATATGACTCAAGTCGTCAGCATCCTGAGGCCGGACATAAGTGCCCTAGAAGTTAGCCCTAAAGGCATCTTCCAAATCTTCCCAGGTTCCAATGGAGTTTTTTGGGAGGCTGTTTAGCCAGTGCTGTGTTGGTCCCTTCAGCTTTAGAGGGAGATATTTGATGGCGTGGAGATCATCTCCTCGAGCCATGTGAATGGGGAGAAGAAAATCCTCTATCCAAACAGCCGAATTCGTTGTACCATCATACGGTTCGATGCTTACAGGTTTAAACCCTTCCAGAAACTGATGTTCCATAACCTCATCAGTGAAGAATAGGGTGAGTGAGGCCCCTCTATATCTCGCAATATCATGGCAGAGATCCGATGTGTCGGGGGTCGGGTGTGACATATGCCAAAGGATGGCTTATCATGGTGGGAGTGAGTAGAACGTCCCCGGTGCCCGGAAGTGGGATGAGGCGTAGACACGAACGCCGATGTACTTTACCTAGGTTTGGGGCTCTCCAAGGAGATAACACCCCTAGTCCTTCTCTGCGGGGTCTCCGCATGATCACTAAAGGCACAAGTGATACAAAGTTGCTCCTTGAGCTGTATGCTAGAGGTAGGAGAAGGCAAGGCTAGCTCTCTCCTACTCTAGGATTGTGGCTAGGTCTAAAGGGGTGGAACCCTTTGCATGGATGCCCTGGGGGGTTTATATAGGCCTACCCCACAGGGGTACAATGGTAATTTGGCCAGCTGCTGGGCCTGGCTGTCAGCGTCCCCGGCCTCCGGCTTCTCCGCCGACTATTGGGCCCGCCGAGTACTGGGCTCCGTCGACCGGTCTGGTACGGAGCCGCGGGCTGCTCCCGCCGCTGGCGGGTCTGGTTGGTGGCTGCTCATTGTAGCCATGCCGCTAATGACGCTAGCTTGGTCATCTCAGTGTGGCTACAGTGCCTGCCGGATCATGGGAGATGATTATAGCCACACCTGGTCTCATCAGGTTAATGGTGCATGGGCCTCGAGGGAGGGGACGGCCGCCTGCTAGAGGCCGGCCCTCCTCCGGTCCGCCTGGTTCGGCGTGCGCCGTCTTCTGGGATGTCACTGTCTGGTAGGGCCCGCAACCTGCGGGTCGCACCGACAGGCCGTCGTGGGGGGCAGGGCTCCGCCTGCCCAGAGTGATGTCAAGGGAGACTGGAAACAGTGCCACGTCATGCGGAGATCTCCGCCCGTACGGGATACTATGGCCGCACCAACCCCAGGATTCAGGGATGAGGGTTTATTGTTGCCATGCCCCGCCTCGTCCTCTTGATGGGGGCACAAACTCCAAGGGTGCACTGTAGCCACCTCCTAGATGCCGTCTTCCATAGAGGTCGGCCGGCTGGAGCCGGCCAGTCGTGATTCCGTCTGTTGGTGGTTGGCCGCCCTCTGGCAGCCGGCCATTGGGTTGGCCGGCCCTCAGAGGGCGGAGCTTCGGCCTGGGGCGCAGCAAGGCAGAGCCGACCCAAGGTCTTGATGAATTCAAGGACTCGGGTGAGCCTACACGTGGCCCGTTACTCCGACAATAGTCCCCGAAGGCGGTGAGGCATCGTGGTCGAGGGGCCGTGAAGTCTCAGCGGCTTCCTCCCCCCCCCCCTCACCGAGCTCTGGAGAGCATCGATCCGTCTCGCAGTTGGGCGACTGCTGAAGCCGGCCACGCCTAGGCAGAACTATTTGGTCGATTTGGAACTTCAAGGCGGGAAAACAGGTGGCGTGCCAGCTAAGCTTCCCGGGCCGCCGCCCGCCATAGACACACCACGCAGCGCACGCCGGCCTGGCCAGCCTGCCACCCCATGCCCCTGATGGGACGTGATAGTGGGCCGGGTCCGCCACTACCGTGCCTCGGCACCCGGGTGGATCTGCTGTGCCATCGGGGGGCGGTTGCAATTCCCACGACCGTTCGTGGCCTGGTGAATGTGTGCGATAAATGGGGGGACGTGGGGTCGTGGGCGCAGTTCATCCCATGACACACGCCCCCCACCCCTCGGCTTCGTAGCCCCAGGGCTATAAGTAGGGGGAAGGGAGGGGTGCAGCAAAGCTTGCGCGCCCCCTCCCACTTTTTCTTCTTCCTCTGCTCTCTCCTCCATAGCCGTCGCTGCTACTCAGCGCCGCCGTGGAGCTTCTGCCGACGCATCCTTCCTCCTCACGCAGCCCGCCCGAAGCCATGGCACGCGAGAAGGGCGGCGACTGGGAGGGGTCGACTGTGATCGAAGATCACATTTCCTTCCTCCGCGACACGCGCCGGATGCCCAGCACGGCATTTGTCAAGGCGCGGGTGCCGTCGGAGGAGGAGATCTCACCGGTGCAGAGGGGGAACGAGCGGGTCGTGTTCCGCTCGCACTTCCTCCGTGGCTTCGGCCTTCTGGTGAGCGCTTCCTCCGCTCCTTCCTCGACTTCAACAACCTCCAGCCTCATCATCTCATGCCCAACGCCGTGACCCTGCTCTCCGCCTTCGTGACGGCGTGCGAGGTCTACATCAGTGTCCTCCCCACACTCGAGATGTGGGGAGAGTTCTTCTACGGGAAGCTTGGCACCTCTGCCAAGGATACGCCGGCCGAGTGTGGCAGTTTCGTCGCCGTGCGCCGGCCGGCGAAGCGGAACGCCTTCCCCGTCATCACCCTGGCACAGTCTGTGAACATGTGGCGGCAGTCCTACTTCTACGTCGAGAACATGGATCTGGCTGCCGACTTCCTTAATCTTCCGGCCTACGAGGCCGGCCCTCCCACTGGGCTCCGGCCTAACTGGGGCTACAAGCCGAAGCCGGTGTCGCCGGACGCAGCGGCCACCATCGGCCGGCTCCGGGTGCTCTAGGATTCGGAGGGCCTCATTGCCTCCGACCTCCCGATCGCATTTGTTGAGCACCGGGTTCTCCCGCTCCAGAGCCGCCCTCATCCAATCTTCCAGATGAGAGGGCACCGAGACCCCAGCCGGCTGTGCACGAAGCAGATGCCGACTGCTGAGGTAGCGCGAATGGTGAATGAGATCTCCGACCTCAAGGTGCCGGAGGCAGAGTGGCGGTACGGGAAGCAGCCATACTCGCGCGACGATCCGCCGCCTGTCGTAAGTTTCTTCGTCTCTTCCTTCTGATTTGTTTTTTCAGCCTCGTTCTTGTCGTGAGGCGACTCCCTTCTGATCGCAGATTTATATGTCCGAGGCAACGGCCGCCCTCCTGGGGCTGGGTGGCGACTACCGGCCGGACATGGCAGTGAGCGACTTGGGGGAGGCCGCCCTGGCGGATGACACAACAGGCGGTGGTGGCGGAGCAGGCGGCTCCGAGGAAGGCGGCGACGTGGGGACTTGGCCCGACGACGACGACGACAAAGAGGAACCGCGCCCCACCCGGAGCACTGCCAACACCGGCGCCGGCCCCTCTACTGGGCCGCCCGACCGTGGCGGCAAGCGAAAGCGGAAGTAGGGCGCTGCCCTATTTGGCAGTGCCCCGAAGAAGCCCAAGAACCCGGCCGCGGTGGCCAGGCGGAAAGAAGCCACGGCCAAGGTGGCCTTGTATCAGAGGCAGCCGAAGGTGCCCGTCATGGTGTCGGCGTAAGTATCCTTTTCGTGTTTTACATCTTCTTGCCAATCCAGCCTAAAAGCTTTTTTGACTTGTCTTATCATTTCAGGGCCCAGCTGACCCTCGAGAAGTCGAGCGTCGCCTCGGTCATTAGGTCGGTGGCAACCTCCTCCACCAGCCGACAAATTGACCCGGCCACCAACCTTCGGGAGGCGACAGAGCGGAAAGCGCGGGCGGCACGTGAGGAAGAGGCCGACCGTCTGGCCAAGGAGCAGGCAGACAAGGCCGCCACGTCTGCTGAGAGAGCGATGGCGCAGGCGGAGGCCGAAGCTGCAGAGAGGGAGCAGTTCGCGGAGGCTGCACGCCGCCAAGAGCCGCTGCTCGTGACGCCCCTGAAGACGGCTGTCGGCGTTCTGGGAACGGGGGTAGCCAGACTTGCCTGCCTGCGGCCTGCAGCGTGGCTCAAGGAGTAGCCCAGTACGGCCCATCTTCATCAACACATGCTCAAGACCCTCGCGAGGGGCCAAGCCTCGCGGGGCAGACGACAGGAGGCTTCCTCAGGCACGGCCTCGTCAGGCTGGCTCGCGAGGAGGTGGAGAGATCAAGGCGGGGTACCTCACGAGGTGCTCATGACGCAAGCCATGACGACCAAGGCCAGGTGGGCGCAGGCATGCGCAGAGTCCTTGTTTCCTCTTTGGTGCAAAGGGGGCAAGCGCAGGCAAGGGTATCAAGCAAAGGCAACTGTTTTGGTGCAACAAGACCAAGACCAGCAGGACTGCAGAACGGAGGTCATCGTGGAGCCCAAGCCGGCGTCATCGTCAGGGCCTTTGGCCGGCGAGGACCAACTTTAGTCAGGATAAGTGTACTAGATGTTCCCCTTCAAAATGGCCAATTGTTGGCGCCCTTCCCGCTCAGTACTTGGGAAGAGGCCCAGGGCCTACGCCTATAAATAGGCCTAGCCATCCACAGGGTAGAGGCATCAAAAGAAGAAGGATAGAAAGAGAGAGAGAGAGAGAGAGAGAGAGAGATGCGACTGAACTCCCCCTAGCAGTTCATCGCACCTGCCAAGAACAGACCCTCGCGAGGCTGTTCTTCCATTGTACTGTTCCTCATCAGCCCCAGAGGCAATCCACCACACCACAAACTGGAGTAGGGTATTACACCACAATGGTGGCCCGAACCAGTGTAAATCTTGTGTCCCTTGTGTTGTTCTTCGTGTAGTTTTAGGCAGGAGGTGTGATCTCCGCGTGCACCCCAGTGTTCGAACCTTGAGGGTCTGCCGGAACCCAAAATCCGACATTCGGTGCGCCAGAGCTTTCCCTTCCACCAACCCGCGCTCCGCCAACACAGCAATCCGCCCTCATGATGGGCAACGCGCCGCCCACTCCGGTCGCCGGTGCCAGCATGGGGGCCAAGGGGCTCCGAGCCTTGGCCCCCGCCTTGCGACTGGTGCAAGGGCCAAACAAGTTCAAGCCGGAGATGCCACCTCGCTACAATGGGACGGCCGATTCGCTGACTTTCTTGCTGGCATATGAGGAGGCCGTCCTCGAAGCTGGGGGCGACGACAGGGTCATGGCCAACTGGCTTCCCATGGCCCTCACTGGCGTCCCACGCATGTGGCTGCTCCACCTGCCGATGGCTTCCGTGGCCTCCTGGGGGGAACTGCGCGGCCTCTTCCTCGCCCAGTACGCCGCACCGGCGCACCCGGTCGTCGCTGCTCTCCTAGGTGGCTCACAGGCACCACCTTCAGACCGCCACATTAAGTCATTCACCTGCCAGATCGACGCCGCTTCCGCGCCGCGTGGGGCGCCCCGGGCTGGGCGGCGCCTAAAGCTAATCTGGCCTTCAGCTCGGATGATCACCCCTCCAACTCGGCCTGCTCGGGCACGCTCCCAATGATATGCACCCCTACCATCTGTCAGGTGGTCGTCACCAGGACCCTCATCGACAGTGGTGCAGGCCTTAGCGTGCTCTCAGTGGAGGCGTTCAGCCTTCTCCACGTACCGCGGGAGCGGCTGCATCCCAGCAGACCCTTCTTGGGCGTCAGAGGCAGCTCCACAGGCTCCTTGGGGCAGATCCGCCTTCCGGTGACCTTCGGCACCTACGACAACTTCTGCACGGAGCTAATCGACTTCGACATCGCCCCCATCGGCCTCCCATACAACGCCATCCTTGGCTACCCGGCACTAGCCCAGTTCATGGCTGCAACTCACCCAGCGTACAACCTCATGAAGATGCCCGGGAGTAGCGGCGTGCTCACCGTGTCTGGAGACACCGGGGATGCGTTGCAAGCACTCAAGCTCGCCTTCAGGGCCGCGGCGGTGGCGCAGCCCGCCGACTCAGATGCCCCTGAACCCAAGGGGGCTGCACCGGCCAAGAAGAAGCAGCTATTCACTCAGGACAAGGCGGAAACCAAGCAGGTACTGGTCGACGAAGACGGATCTACCAGCGCCACCTTCACCATAGGCGCCAACCTCGAGCCCGAACAGGAGGAAGCCTTGGTGAAGTTCTTACGTGCGAACACGAAGGTATTCGCGTGGGAACCTGATCAGCTGGCAGGGGTCCCGAGGGGCGTAATTGAGCATCACCTCAATGTGTGCCCCAACATGCGCCCCGTGAAGCAGAAGGCGAGGCGGCAGTCCACTGAGAAGCAAGCTTTCATCGTCCAAGAGATCCACAAGTTGGAGGCGGCGGGGGTCATTCGCGAGGTCCGTTACCCAGATTGGTTGGCTAACCCGGTTGTCGTCCGAAGAAGGGGGGAAGGAACGCATGTGTGTCGACTTCACCAACCTCAACAAGGCCTGCCCCCAGGATCCATTCGCGCTCCCTCGCATCAACCAGATCGTCGACTCCACCGCTGAGTGCCACTTGTTGTGCTTCCTGGATGCCTTCTCCGGCTACCACCAGATCAAGATGGCAGTAGAAGATGTAGAAAAGACGGCCTTCCTGTCCCCGTGCGGAGTGTACTGCTATGCAAGCATGCCGTTCGGGCTTCGCAATGCCGGTGCGACCTTTCAGCGGCTGATGCACATCGCCTTGGGTCGGCAACTCGGGAGGAATGCTGAGGCTTACGTTGATGACATTGTGGTGAAGTCTCGGGAGGCAAAAACCCTGATATGTGACTTGGAGGAAACCTTCGCAAGCCTATACGAAGTGGACCTGCGGCTCAACCCGGAGAAGTGTGTGTTTGGAGTCCCCTCAGGCAAGCTCCTAGGTTTCCTCGTATCCCACCGGGGCATCGAGGCCAACCCAAAAAAGGTAAAAGCAGTCGAGGACATGAGCCCGCCGAAGACACTCAGAGAAATGCAGAAGCTCACCGGGCGCGTAACCGCGCTAGGGCGCTTCATCTCCAAACTGGGGGAACGAGTGTTGCCCTTCTTCAAGCTGATGAAGAAGAAGGGCCCCTTCGAATGGACTAAAGAGGCCGACAAGGCATTCCAGGATCTCAAGAGGTACTTGACCAGCCCCCCGGTGATGGTGGCTCCGCGCCCTCAGGAGCCCCTGGTGCTCTACCTTGCGGCCACCCCCTACTCTGCCAGCGCAACCCTGGTGGCTGTTAGGGAGGAGCGTAGAACCAAGGCCACAGCAACCGTCCGGGTTAAAGCAAAGCTGGGCCAAGAGGGCCTCACAGAGACCGTAGCTGCAGCCGAGAAGGACTAGCCACATCAGGGAAGCACACCCGGAATAGAGGAGGCCCCTCCTCCAGGCGACCAGTTGCTCGGGGCTCCATTGTCTCAGGAGGCGCCCCAGCCTCCGGCGGACACTAGCGGCGCCGGCACTCCCAACCTAGTCGAGCACCCTATGTAATTTGTCAGCACGGTGTTACGGGACGCAAGGGCGCGGTGCCCCATGCCCTAGAAACTCCTCCTCGCGCTATTGGTGGCCTCGCGCAAGCTGCGACACTATTTCCAAGGCCATCCCATCAAGGTTGTCTCAACATACCCCTTGGAAAGGGTGCTCAGGAGCCCCAACTCAGCTGGAAGATTCGCTGAGTGGAACATCGAGCTACAAGCGTTTCAGATAGATTTCAGCAAAAATAGGGTCATCAAGGGGGCCACGCTCGCGGACTTCATGGCGGAATGGGCAGAGGCGCCAGGCCTCGAGGCTGGCAAGGATCGATCGCTCTCCCCAGGGAGCGAGGCACCAGACGGATGGGTCATGTACTTCGACGGGGCGTTCTCCCGACACGGCGTGGGGGCTGGTGCGGTGCTCGTATCACCCACTCAAGACAAGCTCTACTACGCCGTTCAACTCTGTTTCTAGCACGGGGAAAAGGTCGCCAACAACATAGCAGAATACAAAGGCTTGATAGCACGCCTAAAGGCTGCAGTCGCCCTGGGGGTGAAGCACCTCACCATCAAGGGTGATTCGCAGCTCCTCGTCAACTTCTCCAACAAAGTATACGAACCAAGGGACGAGCACATGGAAGCCTACCTCGCGGAGGTCCGCAGGATGGAGAAGCAGTTTTGGGGGCTGGAGTTGCAGCATGTGCCTCGCGGCACGAATCAAGAGGCTGATGACATCGCCAAAAGGGCATCCAGGCGGCTACCTCAGGAGCCCAACGTCTTCGAGGAGTGGCTCTTCAAGCCTTCGGCGACGCTATCACTGTCAAGCATGGCGCAGCCTCGGGGGGAGCTCCCCCAGCCGCCTGCCTCGGGAGCCCCGGTCTGCGGCCCGACATCAGGAGCGCGCCTGCTCCTGGCACTGGAACCTCAGGAGGGGTGCTGGATGACGGAGCTCAGGAGTTACCTGACACGAGGCACGTTGCCGAAAAAGGAGGAGGAAGCGGAGCGTGTGGCACGGCAGGCCACAACATACTTCCTTAAGGATGGGGAGCTCTACCGAAGACGACCGAATGATGTGTCCCTACGTTGCATTTCCAGGGAGCAAGGGAATGAGCTACTGGCAGACATAGACGGCGGCGACTATGGGCATCATTCGTCGTCACGAACTGTCGTTGGCAAGGCTTCTGCAGCGGGTTCTATTGGCCCACGACACTCAATGACACCGTGGAACTGGTGAAAGCTTGTCAGGCGTGTCAGTTCCATGCCAAGCAGATCCATCAGCCGGCGGGAGGTCTGTAGACTATACCCCTCTCATGGCCCTTCGCAGTCTGGGGACTGGATATCCTGGGCCCATTCCCTCGGGCGCCAGAGGGCTACCGCTACCTCTACGTCGCCATGGACAAATTCACCAAGTGGGCTGAGGTGGAAGCTATCTACACCATCCCCGCAGGCTCCACAGTTAGGTTCATCAGGGGCCTCGTGAGCCGATTCGGGGTGCCGAACCGCATCATCACCGACAACGGTTCGCAGTTCACCAGTAACCTCTTCAAACATACTGTGCTAACCTTGGAACACAGATATGCTACGCTTCGGTGGCGCACCCGCGAAGCAATGGTCAGGCTGAGCGAGCCAACGCAGAGGTCCTGAGGGGCCTCAAGACTAGGACCTTCAAGAAGAAGCTGGAGGCCTGCGGCAGGGGCTGGTACGATGAGCTCTAGTTCGTGCTGTGGTCAATCCGCACGACCGCAACCAAGCCGACTGGCGAGACCCTATTCTTTCTGGTTTATGGAGCTGAAGCCGTTCTCCCTCACGAGGTCAGACGTTGTTCCGCGCGGGTCCTGGCGTTCGACGAAGCACAGCAGGACGCCATGCGGGGGACGGATCTCTTGCTGGGGGAGGAGCATCGCCGAGAAGCCGCGCTGCGGGCAGCAAGGTACCAACAAGCACTACAGCGATACCACTGCCGCAACATCCGCCCCAGGACTCTCGAGGTAGGGGACCTCGTGCTCAGACGGGTTCTCTCCAGGGAGGGGCTGCATAAGCCCTCTACCATGTGGGAGGGCCCATTTAAGGTTGTTCATGTTTCCAGGCCCAGCTCCGCACGCTTGGAGACCCAGGAGGGGGTGCCCATCCAGAACGCGTGGAACATCCAACATCTCCGAAGGTTTTACCCCTGAAAAAGGCCCGGTGCCTGTGAAGAAGGCGAATGCGTGTGAAGAAGCTGTGTTTTGGGAAAAGGCCCGGTGCCTGTGAAGAAGGGGAGTGCCTGTGAAGTAGCTGTGTTTTGGGAAAAGGCCCGGTGCCTGTGAAGAAGGCGAATGCTTGTGAAGTAGCTGTGTTTTGGGAAAAGGCCCGGTGCCTGTGAAGAAGGTGAATGCCTGTGACATGGCTGAGTTTTGGAAAAGGCCCGGTGCTTGTGAAGAAGGCAAACGCCTGTGAAGCTCGCCGCCCGTGACACTCTCACGTAATAATAAGTGGGGCTGTACATGCCCTGGAGTCTCCGGAGTGCCGCCCTCAGGCCTCGGGGGCTCCCTCCCACGACAGTGGCAGCACTTAGCTCCGCGCTGGTGAGAAGACGTCGAAGACTAGACGAGGTGCCGGACGCGGCTTCTTTCATTTGCTTTCCGCAGTTGGCTTGTTTGTTCCAATTTGAAGTTTTTCTGAAGTTGTTACCGTTTCGAACTCGTGACCCTCATCCGTTTCACTTGCTGGTTTTCGTTTTTTCTTGCGCAAAGTCTCACGAGGGAGGAACACGGGCACCCTTGCGAGTGTTTTCTGCCCCGGTGGTTTGGAACTTCCTTATCCGAGTCCGCTGCGGGAGCACCCCTCCCATTTCGTGCCCCACGGGCATCGCGACGCAGTCACGGGACTTGGGTTAGTTGTCCTTTCTATCAAGGCTGGAGATTATCCCCACTGACTAAACCCTGCAGGACACAAGGCACACGACAAGGCTCTAGCCTCAAGAGGCAAGGATCGCAACAAGCTTCCCCCCAAGATAAGCGATTTCCACGCATAAGCACGCGGAACAAAATATAGCGCAGAAACGGTAGAAACAGCGTGCCAATTAAACAGCGACTGTTCAACACACCCCCGTGGGGGACCAGACTACATTCTTTTTGCGCAGGAAAGAAAGGAAAGCAAAAGGGGGGACGACCTGCCCGGCGCCAACTCTCAGCGAAGGCTCGAACTGCCTCCGGACCTCAGCTGGATTCCGCCTCCCGCTTCACCGAGGCGTGGCGTCGGACTGACCCGCTGCCCTCTCCCAGGCGAGCGCGGCAACGAGGGGGCTGGTCGCGACCGCCACTGGAGGAGCTGCCATCCAAAGGGGAGTCACCAGAGCTTGGTGGGCCTCGGGCCCCGCTGCCCGCGCGCCCTCCGCCACCTTCACCCCGACCAATGTCGGGGCTGGGCGAGCGGCCGCGGCCATCGTCTTCGGGGCAGCATCCGGCATGGCGGCCGTCTTCCCCGAACACCCTCACGTAGAGGGTGGCGTCGCCGTCTAACTTGAATTGTAGAGTGCATCGTCGGCATAGGCTGCGCGCACGGGCAAATGTTTGCCAGCCACGGGTTAAGGCCGCCTCCCCCACGGTGGAGACCTCCATGGTAGCCTAAGACGCCCTACTGCAAGAACCATCTGCCTGAAGCCAAAGGCCGCCTGGGGCACCAGCCGGAAGCTCACCTATGAAGAAGTGGGGGAGCTGGAGCCAGGTGCCGGTCGGGTCTGCCGACCACACGACGAACTCTGGCAGCACCTCCCCCGAGCGGAAGCGTGGCCTTGGGGGACGCGCAGCCCCAGCGTACCTCTCGATGGCAGCTGGACACCCACCGCTGCGCAGAGGGCTATTTCCACGGCCACAGGAGGCCGCAGCAGGGGCCGTAGGGTGCTTGCGAGGGCGGCCGGCCCCGACCACGCTTGGCCGGAGGAGAGCCGGGCCCTTCCTGGCGAGCCTTCCCTTTCTCCGCGGCCGAGAACCTCTTCGGCGGGGCCATGGGGATGGCGAGTGGCCGAGAAGATGTCGGAGAGTAGCAAGGAGGGATGAACTGGAGGGGCTCGCGTCGTTCCGTACATATAGCCGAGGGAGGCCAACCGTCGGCCTCCACGATCACAGGTAATCATGACCCGTTTTGCATGCAGGGACTAGTCAATCCGTGAAGTAACCGAGGCATCGTGGGGGAGCCAGGGCGCCCACGTCCAATCAACGACCACGCGGCGCCCAAGGCCGCGGGCTATTGGGGCCCGCGGCTCTTCATACTTGCCCCTTCTCTTCTTTGCTAAGCCAAGTCCGGGCGCGCCTTGGGCCCGGGGGCTACAGTCGGCGTTCTGGGAACGGGGGTACCCAGACTTGCCTACCTGCGGCCTGCGGTGTGGCTCAAGCAGTGGCTTAGTATGACCCATCTTCATCGACACATGCTCAAGACCCTCGCGAGGGGCCAAGCCTCGCGGGGCGAATGACAGGAGGCTTCCTTAGGCACGGCCTCGTCAGGCTGGCTCGCGAGGAGGCGGAGAGATAAAGGCGGGGTACCTCATGAGGTGCCCGTGATGCAAGCCATGACGACCAAGGCCAGGCAGGCGCCGGCCAATGCAGAGTCCTTGTTTCCTCTTCTGTGCAAAGGGGGCAAGCACGGGCAAGGGTATGAAGCAAAGGCAACCATTTCGGTGCAACAAGACCAAGACCAGCAGGACAACAGAACGGAGGTCATCGTGGAGCCCAAGCTGGCGTCATCGTCAGGGCCTTTGGCAGGCGAGGACCAACTTTAGTTAGGATAAGTGTACTAGATGTTCCCCTTCAAAATGGCCAATTGTTGGCGCCCTTACCGCTCAATATTTGGGAAGAGGCCCAGGGCCTCCGCCTATAAATAGGCCTAGCCACCCACAGGGTAGAGGCATCAAAAGAACAAGGATAGAAAGAGAGAGAGAGAGAGAGAAGCGACTGAACTCCCCCTAGCAGTTCATCACACCTGCCAAGAACAGACCCTCGCGAGGCTGTTCTTCCATTGTACTGTTCCTCATCAGCCCCAGAGGCAATCCACCACACCACAAACTGGAGTAGGGTATTACACCACAATGGTGGCCCGAACTAGTATAAATCTTGTGTCCCTTGTGTTGTTCTTCGTGTAGTTTTAGGCAGGAGGTGTGATCTCCGCGTGCACCCCAGTGTTCAAACGTTGAGGGTCTTCCAAAACCCGAAATCTGACAACGGCTCCGCCTCCACCTGAGTTTGTGGCGACGGCCGGAGGAGCCGGCGACGATCACCCGATCCGGGAGCGGGAGGGCGGGGACATAGCTATGCCGGACGTCTTTGTGCCACCGCCGCCGCCAGCCAGCGGGACGCAGGACGAGCAGTCGGCCGCACCACCGGTGCCACTGGCCAAAGACACGGTGGTGACGGACCGGATTCCTGAGGTCCGCACACCCGCGCACCGCCGCCTTGAGAAGGCGGCCTCAGCACCGCGGCCGCAGGAGGTCGGCGCCACAAGCTCATCGGTCCCCGACATTGAGAAGACCAGTGCCGCGCCCGCAGGCTGGATACACGGGGGCGGGACAGGCGCCCTGAACCAGGTGTCCCTTGACGTCCAGGCCAAACTCCGGGCCGAAGCCGAGGCCCTCAGGCGCTGCAATGAAGCCTTCCTGGAGTCGCGGGCAGCCATCTGCGTAAGCTTCCCTCGCTTTCTTTTTTCTTTTTTCCTTGATCTTCTTGCTTTCTTCATGGGGGCGCGCTAGCGCACACACTGGGTGTAGTCCCCAAGTTTCGGGCCGGCTGCTGAGCCGGCGGTCCGGAACTTCAACTTGTATATATCGAATGTTGACCTGTCTGATTTCCCTTCTGCAGGACTACCATAATCTCCGCACCATCTCCTTCAATTCCAGGGTTCGGGAGTTGGAGACGCAGACCGCCCATCTGTCCGAGAGCCGGAGTAAGCTCCTACTTCCTTTCTTTGCGGGGGTGCGCTGGCGCACCCGCGAGTTGTAGTCCCCGAGGTTTGGGCCAACTGCTGAGCAGTCGGGCCGAATCTCCTTAGTGTTTCTTTCTTGGCTAATTACTTCTTCTCTCCGGGGGCGCGATGGCGCACCCGCGGGTTGTAGTCCCCGAGTTTCGGGCCGAGTGTTGAGCAGTCGGGCCGAATCTCCTCAGTGTTTCTTTTTTTTGTCTTCTCAACTGACGCTCTTTCTTCTTTCCCTTTTTCCAGAGGCCAACGCCGCCTTGCAGCAGTAGCAGGGCGAAGCCAACACCGCTCTACGCGGCAAGGAGGCGGAGTACAACAAGCTGGCCGAGGAGCGGTACCGGCTGGTCGCGAAGCTCACCGAGCAGACGGAAGCTCTCAAGGCGGCCCAGCAGGATGCGAAGGCGAAGGAGGCCGATCTCCTTGCCAAGTTCGAAACCGAGTGCGCCACCTGGGCCGACAAGGAGGCGCATACAATGGCCTGCTTCAGCAGCATCGAGGACCTGGTCGATGGTGAGTTTTGTTCTTCTTGTTCGTTGTCTTGAGCTGCCAGCCTCTTCTCAGCCGACTGCTTGTTTCTGACTTTGTTTTTCCTGGCTTTCTGCCCAAGCAGATTTCTTCCCGGGTCACTCTGTTGCCGCGAGCCAAGCCATCAAGGCCCGGCGCGAGGAGCGGAGGGCGGAAGGCGCGCAGATCGTTGCTGACGCCCCCCGGACCCTTAATGAGCAGATCCTCAGCATCGAGGCCCGTCTTTGGCCCGCTCATCAAGTGTTGCCTCGTCTTCAGTGCGTCGGGGCCCAGGCGATTTCCGCCCTCTGGCCAGGCCTGCCAGCTCCGTGCACTCCAAGCCGGACCGCCGACTGGCTGGAGGTGGCGGCCGGCCACCTGGAGGCCTGGAAGGGCTCTGCAGCCCGGGCAGGAGCGCGCCGCACCCTTGAATTCGTCAAGGCGTGGTATCCTGGGATGGACTTAGCCCAGTTGGCCACGTTCCAGCTAGAAGCGCAGGAGGAGCTGGCAGCGGTGGAGGCCGAACTTTTCAACAGGGCGGCGGCGATCGCCGACTTCACCGACACCAGCACCTTCGTTCCGGAGGTGGCCGAGGAAGGCGGCGAAGCCCCGCAAGAGTGGCTCGGGCTGAACCCGGAGGACAGCGAGGACTCGGCCGAAGTCATCGACTCCAGTGATGAAGGAGAGGAGGGGGAGGACGAGGAAGAGGACAGCGACATCGACATGCCGGAGGCTGGTGCGGATGATCAGCCCCACCCTGACCGGGCCTCAAGCAACGACCCGCGCTCCAAAGCACCGACTGCTGCAGGAGGCAGCCAGGTGGTGACCGACCAGCCGCCCGTGCCTCCGACAGACGCCACCAACTCCATCATCCAGCCTTCCGCCACCCCGACTGGCATTGCCAACTCCAGCGCCCAGCTACAGCCGCCTGTCGCGCCAATGGGCACAGCTCACTCCTTCGTCCAGCCGGAGCCGCCTGCTGCACCAACTGGCACCATCGACCCTAGCATCCAGCCGGAGCCGTCTGCTGCGCCAACCGGCACTGCCGACCCTAGCGCCCAGGCGGAATCCTCCGCCGCTCCTTAGGGATTTTATCTTTTTTCTGCTTACTAGTCTGAAGACTTTTGTTAAATTCGCACAATTCCACCGGTGGGGTGTATCTTAAACTTTGCTGAATGCCGGCCGATCAGCCTTTATCTATGTAAATATTCTATCGCAATTTTATGCTTTGTTCTGCCGATCTCTAGCTTTCCTTGCGTGAACTCCTTGCTTTTTCCTTGGCCGCCCTCCCTTAGCTATCCTCGTGCCAGCCAAGCAGCCGCTCTGCGGACTGCGGCTGGTTTGAGTACTTAGCTTTTTTGCGGGAGGGCAAGTACTTAGCCGTTTGGAGGTTTTTGCAAGGGATGCAGAGGCCGGCCGGCCGGCTACTCGCCAGCTGGCCGGGCAGGTATGGTGCCGACCTTGGATATATGTACCTTTTCCTTAACCATTTTTCATGTGGGCACTGTCTTGCCGCCTCTGCCCGCCATGCAGTCGCTCTGCGAACTGTGACTTCTGACAGAAGAAGTTTTTGGTGCCAACACATTACTTGTCCGGCTGTAGGAGGCGGCATATAGTGGAAGGCGGCAAACCTCTACTACATCTTGAGCTTGCGTTGGTTTTCCTCGAAGAGGAGAGGGTGATGCAGCAAGTGTAGCGTAAGTATTTCCCTCAGTTTTGAGAACCAAGGTATCAATCCAGTAGGAGGCTCCTCAAAAGTCCGACACACCTACACAAACAAACTGAGAACTCGCAACCAACGCAATAAAGGGGTTGTCAATCCCTTCACGGCCACTTGCGAAAGTGAGATCTAATAAAGATAGTATGATAAGATAAACATATTTTTGGTATTTTATAATATAGATGCAAAAAGTAAAGATGCAAATAAAAGTAGATTGAAAGCAAATATGATAAGAGATAGAACCGGGGGCCATAGGTTTAACTAGAGGCTTCTCTCAAGATAGCATAAGTATTACGGTGGGTGAAGAAATTACTGTCGAGCAATTGATAGAAAAGCGCATAGTTATGAGATTATCTAGGCATGATCATGTATATAGGCATCACGTCCATAACAAGTAGATTGACTCCTGCCTCCATGTACTACTATTACTCCACACATCGACCGACTCCTACCTGCATCTAGAGTATTAAGTTCATAAGAACAGTGTAACGCATTAAGCAAGATGACATGATGTAGAGGGATAAACTCATGCAATATGATATAAACCCCATCTTGTTATCCTCGATGGCAACAATACAATACATGCCTTGCAACCCTTTCTGTCACTGGGTAAGGACACCGCAAGATTGAACCCAAAGCTAAGCACTTCTCCCATGGCAAGAAAGACCAATCTAATAGGCCAAACCAAACTGATAATTCGAAGAGACTTGCAAAGATAACTCAATCATACATAAAAGAATTCAAAGAAGATTCAAATATTATTCATAGATAAACTAGATCATAAACCCACAATTCATCGGATCTTGAAAACACACCGCAAAAAGAGTATACATCGAATAGATCTCCACAAGAGAGGGGGTGAACATTGTATTGAGATCCAAAAAGAGAGAAGAAGCCATCTAGCTAATAACTATGGACCCGTAGGTCTGTGGTAAACTACTCACAACTCATCGGAGGGGCAAGGATACTGATGTAGAAGCCCTCCGTGGTCGATTCCCCCTCCGGCAGAGTGCCGGCGAAGGCTCCAAGATGAGATCTCGCGGATACAGAAGGTTACGGTGGTGTAAATTGTGTTTCGTGGTGCCCCTGCATGTTTTTGGGGTACGTAGGTATATATAGGAGGAAGAAGTACGTCGGTGGCCGCCCAAGGGGCCCACGAGATAGGGGGCGCACTCTACAGGGGGGGCGGCCCCCTATCTCGTGGGGTCCTCGGGAGCTTCTTAACTTACACTCCAAGCTCTCCGAATCACGTTCATTCCAAAAATCACGCTCCCAAAGGTTTCATTCCATTTGGACTCCGTTTGATATTCCATTTGTTCGAAATACTAAAATAGGCAAAAAAACAGCAATATGGGCTGGGCCTCTGGTTAGTAGGTTAGTCCCAAAAATGATATAAATGTGTAAAATAAAGCCCATAAACATCCAAAAGGGGTAATTGTCGGTGTCAAAACCGGTGGATCTTGGGTAGGGGGTCCCGAACTGTGCGTCTAGGCGGATGGTAACAGGAGACACGGGACACGATGTTTTACCCAGGTTCGGGCCCTCTTGATGGAGGTAAAACCCTACGTCCTTCTTGATTAATATTGATGATGTGGGTATTACAAGAGTAGATCTACCACGAGATCAAGGAGGCTAAACCCTAGAAGCTAGCCTATGGTATGATTGTTGTTATGTCCTACGGACTAAAACCATCCGGTTTATATAGACACTGGAGAGGGCTAGGGTTACACAGAGTCGGTTACAATGGTAGGAGATCTACATATCCGTATCGCCAAGCTTGCCTTCCACGCCAAGGAAAGTCCCATCCGGACACGGGACGAAGTCTTCAATCTTGTATCTTCATAGTCTTGGAGTCCGGCCGATGATGATAGTTCGGCTATCCGGACACCCCCTAGTCAAGGATTCCCTCAGTAGCCCCTGAACCAGGCTTCAATGACGATGATTCCGGCGCGCATATTGTCTTCGGCATTGCAAGGCGGGTTCCTCCTCCGAATAATTTATAGAAGATTGTAAACACCAGGATATTGTCCGGCTCTGCAAAATAAATTCCACATTCCACTGTAGAGAGAATAATATTTACACAAGTTCAATCTGCTGACGTATTTCGTGGCGTGACGTCACACCACAACCAAGCCTTTACTTGAATCGTTTTTGTTATACCACCTCAGCGCGTTTAGCGAAGCGGTTTCCTTGGCACGTCTTGTCGAAGCAGAGATCGTGTTCCCCTTATTCCGGGATTCCCATCAATACGTACGTGGGTAACCCAACTGCCCCATTGATTGTGGCGCTTGGGAGAAAAGCGAGTTTTACCAGGCCGGTGGGGACGCATAGTTTCGTCCGCCCATATATAAGGGGATAAGGATCCACCTTTTTACCTGCGCCTTCTTCCTCCTTTGCTTATCCATCTCCGCGCACTCGAGCTCCAGCGCCCAATTCCGCACATCTTACCTCAACCTTCTCCAACTATGTGCGAAGCGGGAGGCAAGTGGATGGCCTCCTCCATTATGGAGGGGCACATCAAGAAGCTGCGCAGCGCCGGATACCTGTCCTGCGACATTGCGCACCGGCTCCCCGATGAGGGGCAGCTCATCCCCACCCCCGGGCCCCATGAGAGGGTGGTATTCCTTCCCCATTTCCTCCGCGGACTGGGCTTCCCACTCCACCCCTTTGTCCGAGGGCTCATGTTCTACTACGGCCTGGATTTCCATGATCTGGCCCCGAATTTCATCCTCAACATCTCGGCGTTTATCGTCGTGTGTGAGGCCTTCCTCTGCATCCAGCCCCACTTCGGCTAGTGGCTCAAGACCTTCAATGTCAAGCCAAAGGTTGTGAAGGGCAGCCAAGCGGAGTGCAGAGGCGCCATGGTGGGCAAGATGCCCAACGTTACTTGGCTCGAGGGCGCCTTCGTGGAAACCATCAAGGTGTGGCAATCGGGGTGGTTCTACATCACCGAGCCGCGTGGCCCTGAATGGGCAGCGGCCCCCGAATTCAGATCTGGCATCCCCACATGGCTCACCTCTTGGAAAGAGAGTGGCCTGACCTGGGGCGATTCGGAGGAGCTGACGGGACTCCAAGCCTGCGTCCAAAAGCTAGTGAACAAGAAGCTCAAGCTTGTCAACGTAGTCCAGGTCATGCTCATCCGCCGGATTCCCCCGTGCCAACAATGGGCCTTCAAATTGTGGGAGTTTGATCTGGCCTAGCACTGAACCTTGAGCAGGCTCTTCGACACTACGTACGAAGATGCCTGGAAGGTGCTGTTTAAGGGCGCCGAGGCTCCCGCATCCGCTACCGAAGATCGCAGATTCAGCTCGCAGTGCCAGGCTAGCGAGGTAAGTGATTCTACTCTTTACGGGACACTAGTTTTCCATAGTTTGACTCTATGCGGGATCTAAACTCCCTCTCCTTTGACAGGACCGGCTGAAGAAGGCCGAGCTGACAAACTGTCTGACCCCTTTGCCAGAAGACCCAGCAGACGCCCGCTTAACGGGGTTGCTGGTTCCGGCACCCCACGTGGTGCCGGAGAAGAAGGCCAAGAAGAAGGCCACAGGCACTCGAAAGAGTTCCTGTTTTTAGGTGTTATCGGACTCATCGTCCGATGACTCCGAGGCGGACTCCTCCCATAAGGATGAGGAGGAGAAGAAAGAGGCCTCTCCCCCAATGGGGGGAGGGAAGAAAAGGAAGGCCTTCCCAACGAGGGAGGCCGAAGGGTCCAAGAAGGGAAGGACTCTTCCCCCGGACTGTTCCGCCAACGCCGGTGACGACAACGAGGATTGGCCTTCAAGGGCCAAGCCCCTGGCGAGATCGCAAGTATCCAGACTACCGAATAACTTCATGTTTTTTCTTTTCGCCACACGGTGTCTTTCTAATGCCGCATACAACCGTGCAGTCCGCCCTAGGATGATCTTCCCGCTTCGTTGAGCGGGTCCTTGGGTACGTCGGATGTTGATAGTACTTCACTTCCAACCGCCTCCACCCCCCCCCCCTGTGAATCTGACGACGCCGAGGTGGGATCCCAGAGAGGGACCCACTCGGAGGAGGAGGCCCCGGAGGTGCCACAGGGCAACCTCCCGGACTTCGTACCGGACTCCGCACCGGAACCTGCAATGGTTCCGGAGTCCGGTGGACAGCCCCTTCGTAAGAAGGGCAAGACCGTGACGCCAGCGGCCTCCGTCCAACCGGAGGCGCTGGATAACTTGATGGAGGCGCTCAACGGCGCTTCCATCAAGGAGGAACACCGCACTGTCATGAGTGCGGTGATTCAGAAGGTTCAGCTCGCCAAAAGCGGGCTGACCGAAGCCTGCAGCAGCCTTCTAACAGGCTTTGAGGTAAGAATATTAATATATGTAAAATAGTACCGCATAGACAGTAGCCCCTGATGCTCGGTTCGGTGTTCGGAAAGAAAAGCCGAACTGAGGATCTAAAAAGATATACGCGGGAGTCTTAAAAAATATGTCAATATGGGATTGCAGGCTGTGCTGCTGACCTCTGCCGCACTGACTGCGGAGGTCGATGCTTTGAAGCAAAGCCTCGAGCGGTCCGAGAACGAGCTCGGCCGTGCCAAGAAGCAGCTCGAGGACAAGGAAGGTGAGTAACACCTTATTAAAGTTGTACCTTACAGAAAAGGATTTGGTTGCAAGAGAAATGACAAGGATAACGTGGGTACTTCAGGGGCCACGAACGAGGTGGCGACCCTAAAGGAGGCGGTGTCCGCGGCCGAACGTAATGCGGCCGTGGAGCGTGCTGGGCGAGAAAAGCAGGAGGCACGGGTGGCAGAGGTACAGCAAGAGCTCCAGGCTCTCGTGGAAAAGCATGAGAGTTTGGAGCGCGACTCAAAGACTCGAGAGTCCGAGCTTGCATCGGCTCTTGAGAGTGCTAAAGCCCACAAGGCCCTTCAAGAAATCGAGGCGTTGAAGAAAATAGCGGCGGGTAAGGCATTTTTCATGCAAAGCAAGCATGTGAATGTCAAACCTATTACTTACCCGAATTCGGAGCTCTCCAGGAGCGTTCACAGAACTGCCCCGCAGCGTGTCCGATGCTGCCACTTTCTACAGGGCCGAGGAGGGGAGCTCGACGGAGAAGGTCTTCTGGTCTCAGTATGCTGAGGCCGGACATCCGGTGCCCCTTAGCGACCAGCTGAAGTAGCTGGTCGAGCTCCACAAGGTGGCCGAACAGGCCATGAAGGGCCTCATAGTTCGGCTGTGGCCCAAGGAGGCCATGCCTGGGAGCTACTTCGGCCTGGTGCGGCGGCTGGTGGATGCGTGTCCATGGGTTGAGGTCATCAAGCGATCCGCCTGTATTGAAGGTGCCCGTCGGGCCCTTGCCCATGCTAAGGTGCACTGGGGCAAGATGGATGCTGAGAAGCTTGTGACGGACGCGCTACCGTCGGGCAAGGAGTATTGCATGCCCGAGATGTATTATAAGGGTGTCCTGAAGGGTGCCCGTATTATTGCGGGTGAGTGCTCCAAAAATGTAATATTTGAGTAGACTCGCATTTTGTTATCCTGTGCGCTGAAAACTTTGTACATATGCGCTAAGCAACACTTGTTGATTTAAAATATTACCTTCTGTGCGGCTGTTTATCAAATCTGAGAGATGGCAAGTCGTCGGCTTCAGCACCCATGCCACGAGTGCTAGGGTGTTCGGGATAAATTTGAGCACTCTTGTTCCCATATTTGGGTCCATCTAGGGAGGCGCTCAACACAACGAATGAGGCAACCGGACTTATAATGCTTGAACACTCTCACTTAGCCATAGAATTCTATAATTTTAAATTTCGGCAAAGCCCCTAGTGTTCAGAAGGCCGAATTCGGGGCGCTATCCACGCCTGGGCCGGACAAAGCCGGTTCCTCGCTCTAAGCGGCATAAGTCTTTAGGGACTCGAAAAAACCTCTCGAACAGCGACCAGCTCTCGCCTTATCTTGACGGTCATTTTTAGCTTTCTCCACTGAGGCGCTCGCCCAGCTCAACTCGGGCGCAATCGCAGTGGTTCTCCCAGTGCTACCTTAGCCGATACAACGGAACGTAAGGTCCCAAAACATGGGAGCTGGGCAAACCCAACTATTGACCCAAGACATGATTCGGAGCCGATGCATATAATGCTATAAGTTCGGGGTGCCACACTTGTGAAAGTGTTTGGACTTATCACACCATAATGTGGGGAACTTAAGCCCCTGGTGTATTTAGTCGTACCAAAGTGTACGGATGCGACATGTCGTAAATGAACATATATATAAGAAAGGAATGCAATTATAAGCAAAAAGGTGCTGCATTGTTTATTTAAGTAATACTGCCATGAACGCAGAACGATACAAATAGTGCGGTAAGCAACGGATGGGACTATTAAACATGTCCCCCTCCAGGGGTAGGCTGCGGAATGGTGTATAAAACAGATTTAATGCTCGTAATGGAGACCACCTGAATATTCGTCGTAGCCTTTCTCCTCCCCTGGCTGTTGCATCGTGAGTTCGGCCGGTATACTGCCGGACAGGGCCTCTGGTGAACGGAGTCCTGTGGGTAAGAAAGAAAAAGATAAAAAAGAATGACACACTTGGGAGCCCCTGGTGTGGTTAAACCGCATTCTGGGCCTGTCGTGGTCGTGCCCCTCCCCCTATGCCCATGGTATCTGAAGGAAATATGCCCTAGAGGCAATAATAAAGTTATTATTTATTTCCTCATATCATGATAAATGTTTATTATTCATGCTAGAATTATATTAACCGGAAACATGATACATGTGTGAATACATAGACAAACATGTAGTCACTAGTATGCCTCTACTTGACTAGCTCGTTATTCAAAGATGGTTATGTTTCCTAACCATAGACATGTGTTGTCATTTGATTAATGGGATCACATCATTAGAAGAATGATGTGATTGACATGACCCATTCCATTAGCATAGCACTTGATCTTTTAGTATATTGCTATTGCTTTCTTCATGACTTATACATGTTCCTGTAACTATGAGAAATATGCAACTCCCGTTTACCAGAGGAACACTTTGGGTACTACCAAACATCACAACGGAACTGGGTGATTATAAAGGAGTACTACAGGTGTCTCCGAAGGTACATGTTGAGTTGGCGTATTTCGAGATTAGGTTTTGTCACTCCGATTGTCGGAGAGGTATCTCTGGGCCCTCTCGGTAATGCACATCTTTATAAGCCTTGCAAGCAATGTGACCAAATGAGTTGGTTACGGAATGATGCATTACGGAACGAGTAAAGAGACTTGCAGGTAACGAGATTGAACTAGGTATTGGATACCGACGATCAAATCTCGGGCAAGTAACATACCGATGACAAAGGGAACAACGTATGTTGTTATGCGGTTTGACCGATAAAGATCTTCGTAGAATATGTAGGAACCAATATGGGCATCCAGGTTCCGCTATTGGTTATTGACAAAGAATAGTTCTAGGTCATGTCTACATAGTTCTCGAACCCGTAGGGTTCGCACGCTTAACATTACGATGACAGTTTTATTATGAGTTTATAAGTTTTGATGTATCGAAGTTTGTTCAGAGTCCCGGATGTGATCACATACATGACGAGGAGTCTCCAAATGGTCAAGACATAAAGATCGAAATATTGGACGACTATATTCGGACACCGGAAGTGTTTCGGGTGATTTCGGAGAAAACCGGAGTGCCGGAGGGTTACGGGAACCCCCCCCCCCCGGAGAGTTAATTGGCCACATGGGCCTTGGTGGGAAGAGAGAGGGGCGGCCAGGGTGGGCCGCGCGCGCCCTCTCCCTCTGGTCCGAATTGGACTAGGAGGGGGAGGGCGGCGCCCCCCTCTTTCCTTCCCCCCTCTCCCCCTTCATTTCCCCTCCTAGTAGGAGTAGGATAGGGGGAGTCCTACTCCTACTAGGAGGAGGACTCCTCCTCCTTGGCGCGCTCACAAGGGCCGGCCGGCCTCCCCCCTCCCTCCTTTATATACGGGGGCAGGGGGCCACCCCATGACACACAAGTTCATCTACGGATCGTTCCTTAGCCGTGTGCGGTGCCCCCCTCCACCATATTCCACCTCGGTCATATCATCGCGGAGTTAGGCGAAGACATGCGCCGGTAGAAAATCATCATCGTCACCACGCCGTCGTGCTAACGGAACTCATCCCCGAAGCTTTGCTGGATCGGAGCCCGGGGATCGTCATCGAGGTGAACGTGTGCTGAACTCAGAGGTGCCGTACGTTCGGTGCTTGGATCGGTCGGATCGTGAAGACGTACGATTACATCAACCGCGTTATGCTAATGCTTCCGCTTTAGGTCTACGAGGGTACATGGACAACACTCTCCCCTCTCGTTGCTATGCCATCACCATGATCTTGCGTGTGCGTAGGAATTTTTTTGAAATTACTACATTCCCCAACAGTGGCATCCGAGCCTAGGTTTTATGCGTTGATGTTATATGCACGAGTAGAACACAAGTGAGTTGTGGGCAATACAAATCATACTGCTTACCAGCATGTCATACTGTGGTTCGGCGGTATTGTGAGATGAAGCGGCCCGGACCGACATTACGCATACGCTTATGCGAGACTGGTTTCACCGTTATGAGCACTCGTGCTTAAAGGTGGCTGGCGGGTGTCTGTCTCTCTCACTTTAGCTGAATCGAGTGTGGCTACGCCTGGTCCTTGCGAAGGTCAAAACAGCACCAACTTGACGAACTATCATTGTGGTTTTTATGCGTAGGTAAGAACGGTTCTTACTAAAGCCCGTAGCAGCCACGTAAAATTTGCAACAACAAAGTAGAGGACGTCTAACTTGTTTTTGCAGGGCATGTTGTGATGTGATATGGTCAAGATGTGATGCTATATTATATTGTATGAGATGATCATGTTTTGTAACCGAAGTTATCGGCAACTGGCAGGAGCCATATGGTTGTCGCTTTATTGTATGAAATGCAAACGCCCCGTAATTACTTTACTTTATCTCTAAGCGGTAGCGATAGTCGTAGAAGCAATAGATGGCGTAACGACAACGATGCTACGATGGAGATCAAGGTGTCACGCCGGTGACGATGGTGATCACGACGGTGCTTCGAAGATGGAGATCACAAGCACAAGATGATGATGACCATATCATATCACTTATATTGATTGCATGTGATGTTTATCCTTTATGCATCTTATCTTGCTTTGATTGACGGTAGCATTTTAAGATGATCTCTCACTAATAATCAAGAAGTGTTCTCCCTGAGTATGCACCGTTGCGAAAGTTCTTCATGCTGAGACACCACGTGATGATCGGGTGTGATAGGCTCTACGTTCAAATACAACGGGTGCAAAACAGTTGCACACGCGGAATACTCAGGTCATACTTGACGAGCCTAGCATATACAGATATGGCCTCAGAACACAGATACCGAAAGGTCGAGCGTGAATCATATAGTAGATATGATCAACATAGTGATGTTCACCATTGAAACTACTCCATCTCACGTGATGATCAGACATGGTTTAGTTGATTTGGATCACGTGATCACTTAGATGACTACAGAGATGTCTGTCTAAGTGGGAGTTCTTAAGTAATATGATTAATTGAACTTAAATTTATCATGAACTTAGTACCTGATAGTATTTTGCTTGTCTATGTTTGTTTGTAGATAGATGGCTCGTGCTGTTGTTCCGTTGAATTTTAATGCACTCCTTGAGAAAGCAAAGTTGAAAGATGATGGTAGCAATTACATGGACTAGGTCCGTAACCTGAGGATTATCCTCATTGCTGCACAGAAAAGTTACGTCATAGAAGCACCGCTGGGTGTCAGGCCTGCTGCTGATGCAACTGACAATGTTAAGAACGTCTGGCAGAGCAAAGCTGATGACTACTCGATAGTTCAGTGTGCCATGCTTTACAGCTTAGAACCGGGTGTTCAACGATGTTTTGAACGTCATGGAGCATATGAGATGTTCCAGGAGTTGAAGTTAATATTTCAAGCAAATGCCCGGATTGAGAGATATGAAGTCTCCAATAAGTTCTATAGCTGCAAGATGGAAGAGAATAGTTCTGTCAGTGAACATATACTCAAAATGTCTGGGTATAATAATCACTTTATTCAACTTGGAGTTAATCTTCCTGATGATAGTGTCATTGACAGAATTCTTCAATCACTGCCACCAAGCTACAAGAGCTTCGTGATGAACTATAATATGCAAGGGATGAACAAGACTATTCCCAAGCTCTTCGCGATGCTAAAAGCCCCGGAGGTAGAAATCAAGAAGGAGCATCAAGTGTTGATGGTTAACAAGACCACAGTTTCAAGAAAAAGGGCAAAGGGAAGAAGAAGGGGAACTTCAAAAAGAACAGCAAGCAAGTTGCTGCTCAAGAGAAGAAACCCAAGTCTGGACCTAAGCCTGAAACTGAGTGCTTCTACTACAAGCAGACTTGACACTGGAAGCGGAACTGCCCCAAGTATTTGGCGGATAAGAAGGATGGCAAAGTGAACAAAGGTATATGTGATATACATGTTATTGATGTGTGCCTTACTAATGCTCGCAGTAGCACCAAGGTATTTTTTATACTGGTTCTGTTGCTAATATTTGCAACTCGAAATAGGGACTACGGATTAAGCGAAGATTGGCTAAGGACGAGGTGACGATGCGCGTGGGAAATGGTTCCAAAGTCGATGTGATCGCGGTCGGCACGCTACCTCTACATCTACCATCGGGATTAGTTTTAGACCTATATAATTATTATTTGGTGCCAGCGTTAAGCATGAACATTATATTTGGATCTTGTTTGATGCGAGACGGTTATTCATTTAAATCAGAGAATAATGGTTGTTCTATTTATATGAGTAATATCTTTTATGGTCATGCACCCTTGAAGAATGCTCTATTTTTATTGAATCTCGATAGTAGTGATACACATATTCATAGTGTTGAAACCAAAAGATGCAGAGTTAATAATGATAGTGCAACTTATTTGTGGCACTGCCATTTAGGTCATATCAGTGTAAAGCGCATGAAGAAACTCCATACTGATGGGCTTTTGGAATCACTTGATTATGAATTACTTGGTACTTGCGAACCGTGCCTCATGGGCAAGATGACTAAAACGCCGTTCTCCGGAACTATGGAGCGAGCAACTGATTTGTTGGAAATCATACATACTGATGTTTGTGGCCCAATGAATGTTGAGGCTCGCGGCGGGTATCGTTATTTTCTCATCTTCACAGATGATTTGAGCAGCTATGGGTATATCTACTTGATGAAACACAAGTCTGAAACATTTGAAAAGTTCAAAGAATTTCAGAGTGAAGTAGAAAATCATCGTAATAGGAAAATAAAATTTCTATGATCTGATCATGGAGGAGAATATTTGAGTTACGAGTTTGGTCTACACTTGAAACAATACGGAATAGTTTTGCAACTCACGCCACCCGGAACACCACAACGAAATGGTGTGTCCGAACGTCATAATCGTACTTTACTAGATATGGTGCGATCTATGATGTCTCTTACTGATTTACCGCTATCGTTTTGGGGTTATGCTTTAGAGATGGCCGCATTCACATTAAATAGGGCACCATCAAAATCCATTAAGACGACGCCTTATGAAATGTGGTTTGGCAAGAAACCAAAGTTGTCGTTTCTTAAAGTTTGGGGCCGCGATGGTTATGAGAAGAAACTTCAACCAGATAAGCTCGAACCCAAATCGGAGAAATGTGTCTTCATAGGATACCCAAAACAGACTATTGGGTACATCTTCTATCACAGATCTGAGGGCAAGATTTTCGTTGCTAAAATCGGATCCTTTCTAGAGAAGGAGTTTCTCTCGAAACAAGTGAGTGGGAGGAAAGTAGAACTTGATGAGATAACTGTATCTACTCCCTTGTTGGAAAGTAGTTCATCACAAGAACCGGTTCCTGTGACAACTACACCAATTAGGGAGGAAGCTAATGATATTGATCATGAAACTTCAGATCAAGTTTCTACTGAACCTCGTAGGTCTACCAGAGTAAGATCCGCACCAGAGTGGTACGGTAATCCAATTCTAGAAGTCATGTTGCTTGACCATGATGAACCTACGAACTATGAGGAAGCGATGATGAGCCCAGATTCCGCAAAATGGCTAGAGGCCATGAAATCTGAGATAGGATCCATGTATGAAAACAAAGTATGGACTTTGGTTGACTTGACCGATGATCGGCAAGCCATTGAGAATAAATGGATCTTTAAGAAGAAGACTGACGCTGATGGTAATATAACTGTCTATAAAGCTTGACTTGTTGCGAAAGGTTTTCGACAAGTTCAAGGGGTTGACTACGATGAGACTTTCTCACCCGTAGCGATGCTTAAGTCTGTCCGAATCATGTTAGCTATTGCTGCATTTCATAATTATGCAATTTGGCAAATGGATGTCAAAACTGCATTCTTGAATGGATTTCTGGAAGAAGAGTTGTATATCATGCAGCCAGAAGGTTTTGTAGATCCAAAAGGTGCTAACAAAGTGTGCAAGCTCCAGCGTTCCATTTATGGACTGGTGCAAGCATCTCGGAGTTGGAATAAACGCTTTGATAGTGTGATCAAAGCATATGGTTTTATACAGACTTTTGGAGAAGCCTGTATTTACAAGAAAGTGAATGGGAGCTCTGTAGCATTTCTGATATTATATGTAGATGACATATTATTAATTGGAAATGATATAGAATTTCTGGATAGCATAAAGGGATACTTGAATAAAAGTTTTTCAATGAAAGACCTCGGTGAAGCTGCTTACATATTGGGCATCAAGATCTATAGAGATAGATCAAAACGCTTAATAGGACTTTCACAAAGCACATACCTTGATAAAATTTTGAAAAAGTTCAAAATGGATCAGGCAAAGAAAGGGTTCTTGCCCGTACTAGAAGGTGTGAAGTTGAGTCAAACTCAATGCCCAACCACAGCAGAAGATAGAGAGAAAATGAAAGATGTTCCCTATGCTTCAGCCATAGGCTCTATCATGTATGCATTGTTGTGTACCAGACCTGACGTATGCTTAGCAATAAGCTTGGCATTAAGGTACCAAAGCAATCCAGGAATGGATCACTGGACAACGGTCAAGAACATCCTGAAATACCTGAAAAGGACTAAGGATATGTTTCTCGTATATGGAGGTGACAAAGAGCTAGTCATAAATGGTTACGTCGATGCAAGCTTTGACACTGATCCGGACGATTCTAAATCGCAAACCGAATACGTGTTTTTATTAAATGGTGGAGCTGTAAGTTGGTGCAGTTCTAAACAAAGTGTCATGGCGGGATCTACATGTGAAGCGGAGTACATAGCTGCTTCGGAAGCAGCAAATGAAGGAGTCTGGATGAAGGAATTCATTTCCGATCTAGGTGTCATACCTAGTGCTTCGGGACCAATGAAAATCTTCTGTGACAATACTGGTACAATTGCCTTGGCAAAGGAATCCAGATTTCACAAGAGGACCAAGCACATCAAGAGACACTTCAATTCCATTCAGGACCAAGTCCAAGTGGGAGACATAGAGATTTGCAAGATACATACGGATCTGAATGTTGCAAACCCGTTGACTAAGCCACTCTCACGAGCAAAACATGATCAGCACCAAGACTCCATGGGTGTTAGAATCATTACTATGTAATCTAGATTATTGACTCTAGTGCAAGTGGGAGACTGAAGGAAATATGCCCTAGAGGCAATAATAAAGTTATTATTTATTTCCTCATATCATGATAAATGTTTATTATTCATGCTAGAATTGTATTAACCGGAAACATGATACATGTGTGAATACATAGACAAACATGTAGTCACTAGTATGCCTCTACTTGACTAGCTCGTTAATCAAAGATGGTTATGTTTCCTAACCATACACATGTGTTGTCATTTGATTAATGGGATCACATCATTAGAAGAATGATGTGATTGACATGACCCATTCCGTTAGCATAGCACTTGATCGTTTAGTATATTGCTATTGCTTTCTTCATGACTTATACATGTTCCTGTAACTATGAGAAATATGCAACTCCCGTTTATCGGAGGAACACTTTGGGTACTGCCAAACGTCACAACATAACTGGGTGATTATAAAGGAGTACTACAGGTGTCTCCGAAAGTACATGTTGAGTTGGCGTATTTCGAGATTAGGTTTTGTCACTCCGATTGTCGGAGAGGTATCTCTGGGCCCTCTCGGTAATGCACATCTTTATAAGCCTTGCAAGCAATGTGACCAAATGAGTTGGTTACGGAATGATGCATTACGGAACGAGTAAAGAGACTTGCCGGTAACGAGATAGAACTAGGTATTGGATACCGACGATCAAATCTCGGGCAAGTAACATACCGATGACAAAGGGAACAATGTATGTTGTTATGCAGTTTGACCGATAAAGATCTTCGTAGAATATGTAGGAACCAATATGGGCATCCAGGTTCCGCTATTGGTTATTGACCGAGAATAGTTCTAGGTCTTGTCTACATAGTTCTTGAACCCGTAGGGTCCGCACGCTTAACGTTACGATGACAGTTTTATTATGAGTTTATAAGTTTTGATGTACCGAAGTTTGATCGGAGTCCCGAATGTGATCACGGACGTAACGAGGAGTCTCAAAATGGTCGATACATAAAGATTGATATATTGGACGACTATATTCGGACACCGGAAGTGTTCCGGGTGATTTCAGAGAAAATCGGAGTGCCGGAGGGTTACCGGAACCCCCCCCCCCCCGGAGAGTTAATGGGCCACATGGGCCTTGGTGGGAAGAGAGAGGGGCGGCCAGGGTGGGCCGCGCGTCCCCTCTCCCTCTGGTCCGAATTGGACTAGGAGGGGGGGCGGTGCCCCCCTCTTTCCTTCCCCCCTCTCCCCTTTCCTTTCCCCTCCTAGTAGGAGTAGGAAAGGGGGAGTCCTACTCCTACTAGGAGGAGGACTCCTCCTCCTTGGCGCGCCCACAAGGGCCGGCCGGCCTCCCCCCTCCCTCCTTTATATACGGGGGCAGTGGGGCACCCCATGACACACAAGTTGATCTACGGATCGTTCCTTAGCCATGTGCGGTGCCCCCTCCACCATATTCCACCTCAGTCATATCGTCGTGGAGTTTAGGCGAAGCCCTGCGCCGGTAGAACATCATCATCGTCACCATGCCGTCGTGCTGACGGAACTCATCCCCGAAGCTTTGCTGGATCGGAGCCCGGGGATCGTCATTGAGCTGAACGTGTGCTGAACTCGGAGGTGCCGTACGTTCGGTGCTTCGATCGGTCGGATCGTGAAGACGTACGACTACATCAACCGCGTTGTGATAACGCTTCCGCTTATGGTACGAGGGTACGTGGACAACACTCTCCCCTCTCATTGCTATGCCATCACCATGATCTTGCGTGTGCGTAGGAATTTTTTTGAAAGTACTACGTTCCCTAACAGTATCTCCAGAGCGTAATGATGTACGCGAAGGACCAGTCTTGCAATCTTGCTAGGGCTGGGGTTGGGGCCGCATTGCTACGCGTGCTCGGAACGTGCCAGGTGGTCTTGTTGTAGGTTACTCCGGGCACGTTTAGCCGTGTCCGGTCGCTTAACGGCCATACTTGAGGATTGCCTTAAGAGGCTGCATTGTACTTCTGCCGCGAGAGCCGCTATATGTTCCTCCGTTCGGAGGGAGCATTCAGTGTTTGCGTTGACCGTGATGACTCCTCGAGGGCCTGGCATCTTGAGCTTGAGGTATGCGTAGTGCGGCACCGCGTTGAACTTTGCAAACGCGGTCCGTCCGAGCAGAGGATGATAGACGCTGCGAAACGGAACTATGTCAGAGATTAACTTCTCGCTTCGGAAGTTATCTGGGGATCCGAAGACCACTTCTAGTGTAACTGAGCCTGTACAATTGGCCTCTACACCTGGTATGACGCCTTTGAAGGTCGTCTTTGTGGGTTTCATCCTTGAGGGGCCTATGCCCATCTTGCGCATTGTGTCCTAATAAAGCAGGTTCAGGCTGCTGCCGCCGTCCATCAGGACTCTGGTTAGGTGAAATCCATCGACGATTGGGTCTAAAACCAATGCGGCGAATCCGCCATGGCGGATGCTGGTGGGGTGGTCCCTTCGATCAAAAGTGATCGGGCAGGAGGACCATGGGTTGAACTTCAGGGCGACTGGCTCCATCGCGTATACGTCCCTGAGTGCACGCTTTCGCTCCCTCTTGGGTATGTGGGTTGCGTATATCATGTTCACCGTCCGCACTTGTGGGGGGAAACCCTTCTGTCCACTATTGTTCGGCGGTCGGGTCTCTTCTTCGTCATCGCTATGCAACCCCTTGCCATTGTTTTCGGCAATTAGCTTGCCTGCCTACTTGAATGCCCAACAGTCCCTGTTGGTGTGGTTGGCTGGCTTTTCGGGGGTGCCGTGTATCTGCACGAGCGATCGAGTATTTGGTCCAAATTGG
This sequence comes from Triticum aestivum, assembly GCF_018294505.1. Classification (NCBI taxonomy): domain Eukaryota; kingdom Viridiplantae; phylum Streptophyta; class Magnoliopsida; order Poales; family Poaceae; genus Triticum; species Triticum aestivum. The sequence goes on along the minus strand of NC_057798.1, from coordinate 613,404,090 downwards.
ACGGACCCGGAGTAGTTCTTTTGAATGGCCTTTTCCGCTGACCAGGTTTGGAGCCTCTGAATCCGGCATTGACTGCCGTATCCTCATTATTGTCGTTGTTAATGCGGCGTTTGTTCTTGTTGCGACGCGGCCTGCCATTGCGGTCCTTGGTATCCGGACTGCCAGAATTTTTGCTGAGGTTGTTGCTGCGGGCTAGCCAGCTGTCCTCTCCTGTGCAGAAGCGGGTCATGAGTGATGTGAGGGCTGACATGGATTTCGGCTTTTCCTGTCCCAGGTGCCGGGCAAGCCACTCGTCGCGGATGTTATGTTTGAAGGCCGCGAGGGCCTCCGCATCCGGACAATCGACGATTTGATTTTTCTTAGTTAAGAACCATGTCCAGAATTGTCTGGCCGATTCGTCTGGCTGCTCAATTATGTGGCTTAGGTCGTCAGCGTCTGGTGGTCGCACATACGTGCCATGGAAGTTATCAAGGAATGCGGCTTCCAGGTCCTCCCAACACCCAATTGATTCTGCTGGCAAGTTGTTAAGCCAATGCCGAGCTGGTCCTTTAAGCTTGAGTGGGAGGTATTTGATGGCGTGAAGATCGTCACCGCGGGCCATGTGGATATGAAGGAGATAGTCTTTGATCCAAACCGCGGGGTGTGTTGTGCCATCATAGGATTCAATATTCACTGGTTTAAACCCTTCGGGGATTTGATGATCCATTACTTCATCTGTGAAGCATAGTGGGTGTGCGGCGCCTCTATATTGGACTATATCACGACGGAGCTCAAGCGAGCTTTGTCTACTGTGTTCGGCCAGGCCGGACTTGCTGGGTCCGGTGTGACGGTTGTCGTCACGTATCATGGGGCGCCCACGTGATCTGTAGATCGATCTTGATTGTCTTGCCTTATCCTCCAATATATCTCACAAGTCCGGAGCGTTCCCCTGCGGCCTTGTGCTTTTCGAGCGATGCCGGGGTACGGTTCTAGTGGAGGTCCTAGAGGCCACTCTGTCGCGGCCATGAGGTGGTCGGTTAGCCGTATTGTGCGCTGGTGATGCAGGTTTATATGCCTCCTCCTCTAATCGGGGGAGCAACTTGCATTTGGGGTAGCTTTTGGAGGGGCGTTCGAGCTCACGCTCTTCGGCCGCAAGGACTTCAGTCCATCTGTCGGCTAGCAGATCTTGATCAGCTCTAAGGTGTTGCTGCTTTTTCTTGAGGCTGTTTGCCGTGGCCATAAGCCTGCGTTTAAAACGCTCTTGTTCGACGGGATCCTCAGGCACGACAAATTCGTTGTCGTCGAGGCTTGCCTCGTATCCGGAGGGAGGCATGTAATTATCATCCTCTACCTCTTCGTCTGCCGCTCTCTCATGAGGGCTGCCTTCTCCGTCCTCTTGTGCTGAATCTTGCTGGAGGGGGTTGTCTTCGGCACTGTCTGGGGTATTGTTATCTCCGGTGCCGAAATCTCCATTCTTGCTGTGGCGGGATTTAGAGCGGCGCCGCTGACGCCGACGCTTGGGCTGTTTCTTGGAGGGGTCTTCCTCCGCTGTTCCCTCGCCATTCCCATCCTTTGGGATATCCACCATGTATATGTCATATGACGAGGTGGCTTTCCAGTGTCCAGTAGGCGCTGGTTCTTGGTCGTCTCCGGCATCGTCGTCCATACCGTCGATTTCTTCGGAGTCGAAGTCTAGCATGTCGGTTGGATCGTCGACAGTGGCTACTAAGTGGGTGGTGGGTGGGCCTTGAATTTCTTCGTCGTCCGCATCCCAACCGTCCTGACCGCAGTCCGGCCAGGGCTCTCTTGATAATGAGAGATACTTTAGCGAACTCAGGATGTCGCTGAAAGGTGAGTGCTGAAAGATGTCCGCAGCGGTGAACTCCATGATCGGCGCCCAGTCGGATTCGATTGGAGGGCGCGTAGGAGGTTCGGAGTCCGGCGAGGAGTCTGGCACCTCAGAGTCACGAGCTTCACAAGGGACAAGGTCAGTATTTGGCTCTATCGCCGTAGAGGTTGCAGCCCCCGAGGCGGTGTCTAACCACCCGTCTTCGATCTGCACAGCCAGCTCCAAATTGAGGGTCGGAGCGGACTCGTGTGCGGCCTCTAGGGCATTGTCCGACAGCAGAGCTAAATCATGCCCATCGTGATAGTGCGGCGCGCTCGGCTGTGGCTCGAATCCATCGAGATCAAGTCTCCGCGGATGTCAGCCGTGAAGTTCAGACTTCCAAATCCGACCTGACGGCCAGGGGCGTAGCTTTCGATCTGCTCCAGATGGCCAAACGAATTGACCCGCAGTGCAAAGCAGCCGAATACGAAGATCTGTCCGGGGAGAGAAGTCTCACCCTGGACCGCGTCGTTGTTGATGATTGAAGGAGCCATCGAGCCTATTGGTGACGACACAAAGGAACTCTCAGTGAAAGCACCAATGTCGGTGTCAAAACCGGCGGGTCTCGGGTAGGGGGTCCCGAACTGTGCGTCTAGGCGGATGGTAACAGGAGACAAGGGACACGATGTTTTACCCAGGCTCGGGCCCTCTTGATGGAGGTAAAACCCTACGTCCTGCTTGATTCATATTGATGATGTGGGTATTACAAGAGTAGATCTACCACGAGATCAAGGAGGCTAAACCCTAGAAGCTAGCCTATGGTATGATTGTTGTTCTGTCCTACGGACTAAAACCATCCGGTTTATATGGACACCGGACAGGGCTAGGGTTACACAGAGTCGGTTACAATGGTAGGAGATCTACATATCGGTATTGCCAAGCTTGCCTTCCACGCCAAGGAAAGTCCCATCCGGACACGGGACGAAGTCTTCAATCTTGTATCTTCATAGTCTTGGAGTCCAGCCGATGATGATAGTTCGGCTATCCGGACACCCCCTAGTCCAGGACTCCCTCAGTAATATAATAGCATGGAACAATAAAAAATTATAGATACGTTCGAGACGTATCAACCTCCGGGCCGACTGGTCGACCCGGTGCCAGGCGAAAATATAAAACAGAAACACACTCATGGGCATAATACTTATCATATAGATAAAAGGAGGGCAGTTCTCGAGTTCGTCTCGGGGGACCCGGAGCTTTTTACATAATACAAAGGGTAGCGTGATACATACTGCTTTCAACTGTAAAATCTCTGGAGGAGGTTTGCATTCCACGGCCTCTTTGTCTCCTTGCCTGAATCATTTATTTTGCATGCTCTGGGCTTCTGAGATAGTAGGAGTCATTGTCCAGCACCTTGCTAATGATGAAGGGGCCTTCCCAAGGAACCGAGAGCTTGTGTTGGTCGGCTGTTCGCTGGATCAGCCGGAGCACAAGGTCTCCCTCTTGGAAGGATCTTGGTTTCACCTTGAGGTTGTAGTACCGATGCAGACTCTGCTGGTAGATGGCGGACTGGCTGAGTGCCAACAGCCGGCCCTCTTCCAGAAGGCTGACGCCATCTTCTCGCGCCTCCTTGGCGTCCGCCTCGGTGTACATGGTGACTCGCGGGGAGTCGAACTCTATGTCCGTCGGGATGACGGCTTCAGCACCATAGACGAGGAAGAAGTGCGTGAAGTCGGTTGACTTGTTCGTAGTTGTGCGCAGGCTCTAGAGGACGGCCGGCAGCTCGTCGAGCTAGCAGCCGGCCGAACACTCAAGAGGCTCGAGCAGTCGGGGCTTGATGCCGGACAAGATGAGGCCGTTTGCTCGCTCAACCTGGTCGTTTGACTGCGGGTGGGAAACGGAAGCTAAGTCCAGTCGGATGCCCTGCGTTGCGCAGAAACGAGCCAAGGCTCCTTTGGCAAAGTTCACGCCATTGTCGGTGATGATGCTATGCGGTATGCCGTACCCAGTGGTGATGTCGGCAATGAAAGTCACGGCAGTTGGCCCATTTAGTTTCTTGATTGGCTTGGCCTCTATCCACTTGGTGAACTTTTCCACAGCGACAAGTAGATGAGGCATGCCGCCACGGGCTGTCTTAAATGGCCCCACCATATCCAAACCCCAAACAGCAAATGGCCAAGCAATCTGAATAGTCTTGAGTGCAGAAGCTGGCAAATGAGGGTTGGAGCGGAATCTTTGGCACCCTTGGTACTTCTGGACCAACTCTTTGGCCTCTTCAAGAGCAGTCGGCCAAAAGAATCCATGGCGAAAAGCTTTGGCCACAAGTGCTCTCGAGGCCGCGTGGTGGCCGCATTCACCCTGGTGAATATCTCTAAGGATCGCTTGGCCCTGGTCCGGCTCCACACAGCGCTGGTACACACCAATGACACTGCGCCGAACCAGCTCTTTGTCGACTATGGTGTATGCCGCCGCCTGCTGTTGCACTTGTCGGGCCAGGGTCTCGTCGGCTGGCAGCTCTTTGTTTACCAGGAATTTGAGGATGGGCTGAGCCCATGACGGTGCTGCTATCTCTCCGACTGCTACAGCAGCAACTTGTACGAGGGCGGTTGGGCTGGGAGGCAGCGGGTTGGAGTCGGCTGCCGCCTGCTGTCTTGAAGAAGTCCCTGGGCCGACTGTTGCAGTCCCCGGGCCGGGCTCTAAAATTCCCGGGTCGGGTGCGACGGCTGCAGTCCCCGGGCCGCCTGCCGAAGTCCCCGTGCCGGCTTCTGGTATCCTCAAGTCGGATCTGACTGCTTCAGGAGGGTCCGGCACGAAGATGGAGTCAGTCTCTGGAGATGGCTTGACAGACGGCTTGAGGAGGAGCTACAAGGCGATGCCGGCTGGTATCGCCTGGCGGGTGGAGCTGATCCGTGGCAAAGCATCCGCTTGCTCATTGTCATTTCTTGGTACGTGAAGGAACTCGCACCCGTCAAAGTATCCACTGAGTTGTTGCACGAGGAAACGGTAGCTTGCCATATTTGCACCCTTGGCATCCCAGTCGCCTGACGACTACTGGACCACCAAGTTGGAGTCACCATAACACAGGATCCGGCGAATGCCGAGTTCCCTGGCAAGTCGGAGTCCGTGTATGAGTGCCTCATATTCTGGTACGTTGTTGGAGGCGGCAAAATGGACTTGCAACACATATTTGAGCTTGTCGCCTTTGGGAGAGGTGCGGACGATGCCGGCACCCAGACCGGTGCGCATCTTCGAACCATCAAAATGCATCCGCCAATGGGTGGAGTCTGGTGCTGGTGGTAGGTACTGGGTCTCGGCCCAGTCGACGAGGAAGTCGTCCAACACTTGCGACCTGATGGCGGTGCAAGACTGGTAGTAGATGGTGTAAGGGGCCAGCTCAATGGCCCACATGGCCACTCGGCCACAAGCATCCCGGCTTCCCAGGATCTCAGCAAGCGGAGCCGTGCAGACGACGGTTATTGGGTGATCTTGAAAATAAGGCTTCAGCTTCTTGGCGGCAAAGTGCATGCCATAGCACATCTTCTGATAATGCGGGTAGTTTTGCTTGGAGGCGGACGGTACTTCACTCAAGTAATATACCGGTCTCTGGACCGGCAATGATCTGCCCGCCTCCTTGCGCTCTACCACAATGACTGTGCTGACAACCCGACTGGGGGCAGCGATGTAGAGGAGCATGGGCTCCTTCTCAGTCGGAGCTTCCAGAACAGGCGGGGTTGCCAACATCTTCGTGAGCTGGGAGAAGGCTTCGTCCGCCTTGTCGTTCCAGTCGAAAAAAGTGGTCTTCTTCATAAGTTGGTGCAGAGGGAGAGCCATCTCGTCCAGCCGACTGATGAAACGACTAATTGATGCCAGGTAGCTGGTGAACTTCTGCACGTCCAGCAGTCGGGTGGGCACCTCCATCTTCTCAATGGCCTTGATCTTCACCGGGTTGCACTCTATGTCGCGCTCTAAGACCAAAAAGCCAAGGAGTTGGCCGGCTGGTACTCCTAAGACACATTTCTCCAAGTTGAGCTTGATCTGGAATCGGTGCAAATTCTCAAAAGTTTCCTTGAGGTCTGCTAGCAGCGTGCCACGCTTCTCCGTCTTCACCATCACATCATCCACATAGACATGGGCATTTCTGCTGAGTTGCTTGAGGAGACACTTCTGCATGCAATGCTGAAACGTGGCGCTGGCGTTTCTCAAGCCGAACATCATGGTCAGGTAGCAGAAGGCTTCGAATGGCGTGATGAAGGCAGTCTTCAGTCTGTCGGCCGGGTTCAGCTTTATCTGATGGTACCCTGAGTATGCATCCAAGAAACTCAACAGCTCGCATCCGCCTATGGAGTCTATCACTTGATCAATCCTTGGCAGAGCAAAGGGATCTTTGGGGCAAGCTTTGTTGAGGCTAGTGTAGTTAATGCACATGCGCCACTGCTTATTCTTCTTCAATACTAAGACCGGATTGGCCAGCCACTCTGGAAAGAATACTTCCATGATGAATCCGGCTGCTAGAAGCCGGGCTGCATCTTCTCCCACAACTCTTCTCTCCTCTTCCGATAGGCGGCGCAAGGGCTGCCTGACTGGCTTGGTGTCAGGTCGCACATGTAACTTGTGCTCGGCGAAATATGTCGGAACACCAGGCATGTCTTTGGGAGACCATGCGAAGATGTCCCGATTATCACGGAGGAAATCGACAAGCTCGCTTTCCTATTTGCTGTCAAGGTTTGCACCTATGACAGCGTGCCTCTCCGGGTGCTCCGGGTCCAAGGGTATCTTCTTTGTTGCCTTGGCCGGCTTGAACGAGCCCTAAACCTCCGACTCCTTGGGGATGGGTGACATTTCCGGCTTCTTGCCTGCCAATGCCACCACCCGGTCAAGGAGTCGCTTCTCTACCGCGATCACGAGGGACTCGGCCAGCCGGCTGCTATTTGCGGCGCCAACGACCGCCTTCTTGTAATCTCCGACTACGGTAAGGATCCCCTTGGTACTCGGCATCTTCATCTTGAGGTAGGCATAGAGGGGGACTACCATGAACTTGGTTAGAGCTGGTCGGCCAAGCAGTGCATGTGTCAGGACCCCGACTCAATGCCACATCGATCTAGCATGTAACACCTCATATCACTTTGCGGCCTCACACACGGTATTCCCACGGGTGTCGCCTTACCTTTGCCTGGGACCGTGCGCCTTTTGGCACACGTATATGATAGTGTCGCTAGCATCCATACGGTAAGGAGCCCGGGCTGACATGGCTAGTCGTAAACCCAAAGTGGCACAGACTTACAGGGACAGGCATCCATGACCCAGCATCGAACGTGTCGGTCATCAGCAAGTGAATCCGAGCTGTAGCACTGGGCTAGCAGGACTCCGGTATTCATCGCGTGACATTTTGCCGAAGGGACAGACACATGAACGAAGAAGGACACATGCCGGCCAGCCTAAGTGTTCTGGAGCAGTAGCAAGCTACCATGGCTCAGTGGAAGCACTAGGAGACATTTCCCGGTAAGAGAGGCTACTAAGGATAAACAACTAGATAGTCAGATCCCACACATACCAAGCGTTTCAATCATACACACAATATGCTCGATATGTGCAAATACAACAAGGCATCACAGCATGACTCTACAACACAAGTACTTTATTTAACGGCTCAGAGAGCCATACATAGCATACACACAAGTACGGGTCACACGACCCACATTCAAGTCATACAAGCATACAAGCCAACAGCGGAAGTAACTTGTCTGAGTATAGACAACTAGTAAAATAAAAGAGGCTTGGATAAGCCTAGCTATACTACATGGTCCTTCACAAGCTCAGGATAACCACCTGGGCCTCAGTCTACTCATCGATGTCAACGTCTACGAAGAACCCGTCAGAAGGGGTTGTAGCATCTTCTGTAAAAAGTAAATTAAAGCAACATGAGTACAAAGGTACTCAGCAAGACTTACATCAGATCCTACATACATGCACATTATCAAGAAGGGTTGGTGGGGTTATTGCAGCAAGCTAGCTTTGACTCTTGGCTAAGCTATCCTACGAGACTCCAACTTGAAATGGTTTTGCGCAATCGAGTCCACTACTCACCACTTCAATACACCACCGAGGATCCACCTCCGTCTTCCTACGGAAGAGCCATCCTCGGCACTCACGCTTATCTTGAGGCTTTTAATAGTTTCCATTTACTTGTCTATGAACTGTATAGGCAACCAAGTAGTCCTTTACCGCGAACGTGGCAGGGGTGTACTTCTTCATACACGCTCTCACCACTTACCTCCGTTTACACGACATGTACTCGGCAACCTTCAAGCGGAAGTCCAACATGGGTGTCGGCCATGACCTACCTAAACACCTAAGTCTCTAGTCCAGGTTTATCACCTATCCAGGTTCCATCCGCAGGGAGTCCGGCCGAGGTTTCCACATACGGCCCCGAACGAGGTGTGCAGGGTTCCCGAGATACCTAATGGGTATCCGGTACACCGTGCCACATACCTACTGCATCACAGCCAACCCCGCGGGTCAGCGCTGCCCACGGCCTCCAGTAAACTACAAACACCAGAAACTACTTGCAACTCCTGGACAGAGGACTAGGGTGAATAAGAAGCTGAGAGGGTCCATTGGTTTCGGGCCCAATGCATGGTAGTAGCTGATTCTTAAATCACACATACAGATCTCAGTGCTTAAGGACGGCTTCAATGAAACAACCCACCATGTACTCCTACATGGCCTCTCATCGATATCTTTACCAAATCATGTTCAACGCATTACTCTCATACCCACATGATCATTTCACTCTAGCCCATCACCCAGATGAACCAGACCTGACACGACTCTAAGAATAGCAGGCATAGCAAGGTAGGAACAACACATTCATATGGCTCAATCAACTCCTACACATGCTAGTGGGTTTCATCTAGTTACTGTGGCAATGACAGGTCATGAAGAGGAAATGGGTTCAACAACCACAGCACACAACAGTTTGAATCGCGTCGTCTTAATGCGGTAAAAGAGAGCAGGAGCGAGAACATGGGATTGTATCGATATGATAAAATGGTTGGTTGCTTGCCTGATGGGTCGGTGCACTGGTATTGTACTTCGTTGGGGTAATCACGGTACTCCTCGGGGGCAGGACCTGCCGTAGAGAGCACCGATACACAATCATCACCAAACAATATGCAACAATATGATGCATGCATGAAACATGGCAAAATGAGTGTATTAGGCTAATGCAACTAAGACCAGATGGGTTTGAACTATTTTGAACCAAAGATTCAAGTTTCAAACTCATAAGTGGCCCTTTTAAGTGCTTTATCTTGTTCTGTACTAAATAGCAGGTTAGCTTGATTAAACATGCATGAAACCAGTACAGATGGATAGATTGGATTTTTTGATCATTTTTCATATATAACACTTTGCATTTGGAGCTACAGATTAATTTCTATGATTTTTTTTAAGTTTGTGGTATTTTCTGGAATTTCCTGTGTAATAGTAATTCCAGTAAATAACTTACAGCATCAGCATTACGTCAGGATGACGTCAGTGGTCAACGGAGCTGGTCCAGGTCAAACTGACAGTGGGTCCCGCGTGTCAGTAGTTATTTAAACTAACTAAATTTAGTTAGTTCTAATCCAAGTTAATTAGCAGAACGGGCCCCACTTGTCATAGACTCAGGGGGAGTCAACCTGGGCCCACCCAGTCAAGTCAACGGGGTCAAACCCACCGGTGTTTAGCTGCCGGCGGGGCCAGACGCGGCGGTGAGAGTGCATTAGCGTGTTCCAGCGACCAAATGAGCGGCGGAGGGCATCTACGCGTAGCTGGGAGCAAGCCGCAGCGCTTGGTGGTGGTGATTGAGCTCGAGGTGGCCGGAAACGTCGCAGGCGACAACCTTGGCAGTCGCTGGAGTCGGGTGAAGATGAACCTGAGGCTACAGGACACGGCGAGGCTCGTGGTGAGGTGCGTTGGGCTCCTGGGGATGCAGTGAGTGTGTTGGACACGGTGGTGTGGCTGGTGGTTGGCCGGAGACACGTCGGCGACGAGCTCGGTGGCAACATGTGCAGTGAAGCTTCGTGTGCTCGCTGTGGTGCACGAGAGTGAGAAAGGGAAGGGGGAGAAGGTAGCTGGGCTCACGGCGGTCTCGAAGGAGCAGACGGCGCGGTCAGGGACGAGCTGGTGCGGCGGCGATGGCGATAGGGATCTCCGGCGATGGCGGGGTCGGACAAGGTCGGTGCAGAGGCCTCGAGGCAAGCGAGTGCTCGGGGCTCGGCTAGCTCAAAGGAGAGGAGGGCGGCGGAGCTCCTGGACACGGTGGCGCGGCGCAGGGACGACGGAGAGCGCGAGCTTCACGGTGGCGCGGGTGCGGCAGCGTTGGCCATGGAACGGGAGAGCGAGGGAGAGAGGCAGGGGGATAATGGGCGTGTCCAGAGGGTTCGTGGCACGATGTGGAGGTCGTCTAGGCCAGCAGGGCGGTGAGGGGAGGAAGCAGGGCGGCGAGAAGCTGTGTGGCACGCACTGGAGTCGCCCTTGAGCACCTGCCTGCCTGCCTGCCAAGCCAAGCAGCTCGCTGGAGCGGTTGCTGGGCTGGGCCGGCTAGGTGGGTCGGCTGGTGGTCTGCCAGGTTAGTTCCCTCTCTCTCTTTTATTTATGTTTTCTATTTCTTCTGTAACTTCGTAGACTTTCTAAAAATACCTAAGCAACTCCAAAAATCCCCAAACTGCTCATGCCCACTGTTTAGAATATAAACAACATGGAACATTTTAGTTTAGGATTATTTGGACACTTCAAATATTTATAGATTTTAAATCTCGAAATTCAAATACTTATGATTTAATTCAAACACCTTAGGATGACCTAGGAAATTGTGCACCACTTTTGGCAGAGGTTCTGAACCAAGACAAAAATGATGGACATTTTAGAAGGGCATTTCAGGTTCATTGAAAATATTTTTAGTAAACCCTAGTTGGGTTCAGAGGGGGCTCGGGGTTCTGTCATCCCCATTTAAAGTTTCTGTTGAATGGAATAGACATGATGCAACACTCTAATGCATGAACTAGCTAGGGTGTGATAGCATGTTAGGGGCTTTCGAGGTCCACCACTTCAAACCAGACTGGCTCACGGCAGAAATGATTCTTGTCTCCAAAGAGAACACTAATCTGGGTCTTGCCAATTGGTGAGAAGGAAAGGCTAGGGACTATGCTATGGAATACAGTCCGACTGGGGATGAGCTGCTTCTGCTTGATTCCCAACTTCTCCATTATGTCGTGGTACAAGATATTGATGCTGCTGACGCCATCTATGAAGACTTTGAAGAAACGTGTTGCCCGCCTCTATGTTACGAAGGTAGCATCTAGGACCAGGGCGTATGAACTAGGGGAAGGCATCACTTCCGGGTGGTCGGCCCTGCTCCAACTGATAGGCTTCTCGGACCAATGCATGAATTCTGGAGTGTTGGAGGCCACTACTTGCACTTCTTGTTGTTGCGGCTGTCTGCTGTGTCTGTCGTCGGCCATGCTGGTGAAAACAACATAAGCTCCGTGTTCCTCCGGGTACTCGTCTTGTATGGCATCGACTGGTCGGGCCGCCGGCTGCTAGTGCTGAGGAGGCGGCGGTCTAGCAGGCGGAGGAAGCAGGAGTCCATCTCCCTTGGCGATTCTGGCGAGCCAGTGACACTTCCGTGTGGTGTGGTTGGACGGCTTTGCGCTGCTATGGAACTTGCAGGGTGCACCTAAAGTTTGCTTGTAAGAAAAGGCGGGCAACCAACTAGACTTGTCGCCCTTCTGCCGCTTGGGGGTCGGCTGCCCTTCCAGCTGCTAATCCTCGATCGTCGCCACCTGCCGGTTGGTGGAAGCCGGCTGGGTGGCCTTCCGCTTGTTGTCACCTGGTTGCTGTCGCCGACTGGTGTCACCAGCCGGAGTCCGATGGGCCTGAGGTGCCACCTTGCCGGATGCATCAACTAAGATTTCCGCCTTCATGAAGCAGTCGGCCGTGGCATGCTTGTCGGTGATGATCAACAGCTCGTCGAGTGTCTCGGGCTCATCGCATAGGAGTCGATGCTTGAGGAGGGTGCCCTCTCGGCACCCGGCGGTGAAGTACTCGATTGCCTGCACCTCGTGCACACCTTCGCAGGAGTTGCGCAGCTCGGTCCAGCACGTGAGGTAGTCACGAGTCAACTCTGTGGGCCCTTGGACGCACAAGGAGAGCTGTCGGGGCTTGGGAGCCCGCTTGTAGGTGCTGGTGAAGTTGCGAATGAAGGCCTCAGTGAAATCAACCCAGCTGTTGATGCTGCGGGGCTTCAGGCTATTGAGCCACGTTCGGGCAGTGCCCTGGAGCATGAGTAGGACGTACTTCACGGCAACACGCTTGTTGCCGTTTGCTATGCGGACGGCTGTCGAGTAGTAGACCAGCCGGTGTACTTGGGCGTATCTCGAGGGAGGGTGAACCCTTTGGGAAAGGGCTCATCCCGGATTCGTGGGCCGAAACAGGGCGGGCCCAGTGCGTCTTCTTCTTCTAGCGCCAGGGATCGGTTGAGGCACTCGATCCGATGGCGGGCGTCGTTCTCTCTGACTCCCTCTCGGCGGCCAAGACGGTCGCCGAGTGTCGGGTGCGTGAGAGGCGGCGGAGTGGGATATCTTGCTCCGCGAGGCGGAGGAGGCGGAGGATCGCCTCGGTGGTCCACCGCTTGAGGGCGGCCGTCTTTGTCACGCTCAATGGAAAGGCGAGTCCGGCTCCGGCTGGCCGCCGGCTCGTTGCCTCGTCTTCCACGGACGCCACCAGTCGGTGTCCGGGATGTCGTGCCGTGTTCTTGGCGAAGGGGCGGCTTGTCGTTCCGTGGTGCGGGCTCTTCGGCGCGGCAGCCGGCTTCGTGCAACGCGGCAGCCGCGTCTAGGAGCTGCTGGACTCGCTCTGTCATGTAGCAACGCTCGTCGCCCTCGTATTTGTCCAATTCCTCCGTCACCGCCTGGGCGGCCCGGATGTTCTCTATAGGCGTGGCGTAGACGGGGCGTTCTGCCCCGAACATGCTGGCAATGGTCCCGCCACGCTGCTGGACAGGGCCGATGCGGCTAGGCCCCCCAGGAGACGGTGTGCCGCCGACGGCCCGGTCCATCTCGCGCTGGTAGGCGTCCGAGAGGCATCGCATGCTAGCCAGTCGGCCAGCGCTCTCGAGAAGCTGGACATGGTGTGCCTCCAGCATCTCAGCATCTGCGTCTCCTGGGATGGGCGCCGTCAAGTCCCACAATGCCGCACCGAGTGGGTCTCGAGTATCTCCATTCGAGCGCTCGCCACTGTTAATGACGAGCACCTCCGTGACGGTGCTCCCGCCGCTGTGCTCGTGAGGAGGCGGCTCATCGTAGATCACCACGTTAGTGGGGAACGCGTCAAGCGATGCCGTGTCGGAGTCGACGATCATCGTGTCCATGGAGCCAACAGACTCCAGGTCCACAGCAGGCTCGCTGGTGACGTGAAGCTAGTCGAGGAGGCTGATGAGGCGGCTCTCGAGGCAGCCGGTGCCCGCGTCGGAGGCCGGCTCGTCGGAGAGGTGAATCTCGCCAACGAGGTCGGCGAGGCAGCTCGCCGTGCAGGCGATCTCCATGCCATGCAGGGCATCGAGGCTGACGCCGTCGGACATGCTGGGCTGGCTTCACTCGCCAAGAAGGAACAAGGTTCCCGTCCAAAGCAGATCTCCGGGAGATGGTGCACCTCGCCCCATGGTGGGCGCCAAATGTCGGGGGTTGGGTGCGACATATGCCAAAGGATGGCTTATCTTGGTGGGAGCGAGTAGAACGTCCCCGATGCCCGGAAGCGGGATGAGGCATAGACACGAACGCCGGCGTACTTTACCCAGGTTTGGGGCTCTCCTAGGAGATAACACCCATAGTCCTGCTCTGCGGGGTCTCCGCATGATCACTAAAGGCACAAGTGATACAAAGTTGCTCCTTGAGCTATATGCTAGAGGTAGGACAAGGCAAGGCTAGCTCTCTCCTGCCCTAGGGATGTGGCCAGGTCTAATGGGGTGGGAACCCTTTGCATGGGTGCCCTGGGGGGTTTATATAGGCCTACCCCCCAGGGGTACAATGGTAATTTGGCCAGCTACTGGGCTCGGCTGTCAGCGTCCCCGGCCTCTGGCTTCTCCGCTGACTACTGGGGCCTGCCGCCTGGTGGGCTCCGCCGACCGATCTGGTACGGTGCCTGTCGGTGTCAAAACCGGCGGATCTTGGGTAGGGGGTCCTGAACTGTGCGTCTAGGCGGATGGTAACAGGAGACAAGGGACACGATGTTTAACCCAGGTTCGGGTCCTCTTGATGGAGGTAAAACCCTACGTCCTGCTTGATTGATATTGATGATGTGGGTATTACAAGAGTAGATCTACCACGAGATCAAGGAGGCTAAACCCTAGAAGCTAGCCTATGGTATGATTGTTGTTGTTATTATTCTGTCCTACGGACTAAAACCATCCGGTTTATATAGACACCGGAGAGGGCTAGGGTTACATAGAGTCGGTTACAATGGTAGGAGATCTACATATCCGTATCGCCAAGCTTGCCTTCCACGCCAAGGAAAGTCCCATCCGGACACGAGACGAAGTCTTCAATCTTGTATCTTCATAGTCTTGGAGTCCAACCGATGATGATAGTTCGGCTATCCGGACACCCCCTAGTCCAGGACTCCCTCGGTAGCCCTGAACCAGGCTTCAATGACGACGAGTCCGGCGCGCATATTGTCTTCGGCATTGCAAGGCGGGTTCCTCCTCCGAATAATTTGTAGAAGATTGTGAACACCAGGATAGTGTCTGGCTCTGCAAAATAAATTCCACATTCCACCGTAGAGAGAATAATATTTACACAAGTTCAATCTACTGACGTATTTCGTGGCGTGAAGTCACACCACAACCAAGCCTTTACTTGAATCGTTTTTATTATACCACCTCAGCGCGTTTAGCGAAGCGGTTTCCTTGGCACGTCTTGTCGAAGCAGAGATCGTGTTCCCCTTATTCCGGGATTCTCATCAATATGGACGTGGGTAACCCAACTGCGCCATTGATTGCAATGCTTGGGAGAAAAGCGAGTTTTATCATGCCGGTGGGGACGCATAGTTTCGTCCGCCCATATATAAGGGGATAAGGGTCCACCTTTTTAGCTACGCCTTCTTCCTCCTTTGCTTATCCATCTCCGTGCACTCGAGCTCCAGCGCCCAAGCCCGCACATCTCACCTCAACCTTCTCCAACTATGTACGGAGCGGGAGGCAAGTGGATGGCCTCCTCCGTTACGGAGGGGCACATCAAGAGCTGCACAGCGCCGGATATCTGTCCAGCGACATCGCGCACCGGCTCCCCGACAAGGGGCAGCCCATCCCCACCCCAAGGCCCCATGAGAGGGTGGTATTCCTTCCCCATTTCCTCCGCGGACTGGGCTTTCCACTTCACCCCTTTGTCCGGGGGCTCATGTTCTACTACGGCCTGGATTTCCATGATCTGGCCCCGAATTTCATCCTCAACATCTCGGCGTTTATCGTCGTGTGCGAGGCCTTCCTTTGCATCCAGCCCCTCTTCGGCTTGTGGCTTAAGACCTTCAATGTCAAGCCGAAGGTTGTGAAGTGCAGCCAAGCGGAGTGCGGAGGCGCCATGGTGGGTAAGATACCCAATGTTACCTGGCTCGAGGGCGCCTTCGTGGAAACCATCAAAGGGTGGCAATCGGGGTGGTTCTACATCACCGAGCCGCGTGACCCTAAATGGGCAGCGGCCCCCGAATTCAGATCTGGCATCCCCACACGGCTCACCTCTTGGAAAGAGAGTGGCCTGACTTGGGGCGATTTGGAGGAGCTGACCGGACTCCAAGCCTGCGTTCAAAAGCTAGTGAACAAGAAGCTCAAGCTTGTCAACGTAGTCTAGGTCATGCTCATCCGCCGGATTCTCCCGTGCCAACAACGGGCCTTCAAATTGTGGGAGTTCGATCCGGCCCAGCACCGAACCTTGAGCGGGCTCTTCGACACTAGGTACGAAGATGCCTGGAAGGTGATGTTTAAGGGCGCCGAGGCTCCCGCATCCGCTACCGAAGATCGCGGATTCAGCTCGCAGTGCCAGGCTAGCGAGGTAAGCGATTCTACCCTTTACGGGACACTTGTCTTTCATAGTTTGACTCTATGCGGGATCTAAACTCCCTCTCCTTTGACAGGACTGGCTGAAGAAGGCCGAGCAGACTAACTGTTCGGCCCCTTTAACAGAAGACCAAGCGGACGCCCGTTTAGCGGGGCTGCTGGTTCCGGCACCCCACGTGGTGCCGGAGAAGAAGGCCAAGAAGGAGGCCACGGGCACTCGAAAGAGTTCCCGTTTCAGGTGTCTGATGACTCCGAGGCGGACTCCTCCCACGAGGACAAGGAGGAGAAGAAAAAGGCCTCTACCCCAGCAGGGGGAGGGAAGAAAAGGAAGGACTCCCCAACGAGGGAGGCCGAAGGGTCCAAGAAGGGAAGGACTCTTCCCCCGGACTGTTCCGCCAACGCCGGTGACGACGACGAGGATTGTCCTCCAAGGGCCAAGCCCCTGGCGAGATCGTAAGTATCCGGACTCCCGAATGACTTCATGATTTTTCTTTTTGCCACATGGTGTCTTTCTAATGCCGCATACAACCTTGCAGTCCGCCCAAGGATGATCTTCCCGCTTCATTGAGCGGGTCCTTGGGCACGTCGGATGTGAACAGTACTTCACTTCCAACCGCCTCCTCCCCCCGTGACGCTGACGACGCCGAGGTGGGATCCCAGAGAAGGACCCACCCGGAGGAGGAGGACCCGGAGGTGCCACAAGGAGATCTCCCGGACTTCGTACATGACTCCGCACCGGAACCTGCAGTGGTTCCGGAGTCCGGCGGGCGGCCCCTTCGTAAGAAGGGAAAGACCGTGACGCCGGTGGCTTCCGTCCAATCGGAGGCGCCGGATGATTTGCCGGAGGCGCTCAATGGCTCTTCCATCAAGGAGGAACACCACATTGTCATGAGTGCGGTGATTCAGAAGGTTCAGCTCGCCAAAAGCGGGCTGACCGAAGCCTGCAGCAGCCTTCTATCAGGCTTTGAGGTAAGAATATTAATATATGTAAAATAGTACCGCATAGACAGTAGCCCCTGATGCTCGGTTCGGTGTTCGGAAAGAAAAGCCGGACTGAGGATCTAAAAAGATAAACGCAGGAGTCTTAATAAATATGTCAATATGGGATTTGCAGGCTGCGCTGCTGACCTCTGCCGCACTGACTGCGGAGGTCAATGCTTTGAAGCAAAGCCACGAGCGGTCCGAGAACGAGCTCGGCCGTGCCAAGAAGCAGCTCGAGGACAAGGAAGGTGAGTAACACCTTATTAAAGTTGTACCTTACAGAAAAGGATTTGGTTGCAAGAGAAATGACAAGGATGACAGGGGTACTTCAGGGGCCACGAACGAGGTGGCGACCCTGAAGGAGGCGGTGTCCGCGGCCGAACGTAATGTGGCCGTGGAGCGCGCTGGGCGAGAGAAGCAGGAGGCGCGAGTGGCGGAGGTACAGCAAGAGCTCCAGGCTCTCGTGGAAAAGCATGAGAGTTTGGAGCGCGACTCGAAGACTCGAGAGTCCGAGCTTGCATCAGCTCTTGAGAGCGCCAAAGCCGCTAAGGCCGAAGCCCACAAGGCCCTTCAGGAAATCGAGGCGTTGAAGAAAATAGTGGCGGGTAAGGCATTTTTCATGCAAAGCAAGCATGTGAATGTGAATTACCTGTTACTTACCCGAATTCGGAGCTCTCCAGGAGCGTTCGCAGATCTGCCCCGCAGCGTGTCCGATGCTGCCGCTTTCTACAGGGCCGAGGAGGGGAGCTCGACGGAGAAGGTCTTCTGGTCTCAGTATGCTGAGGCTAGACATCCGATGCCCCTTAGCGACCAGCTGAAGCAGCTGGTCGAGCTCCACAAGGTGGCCGAACAGGCCATGAAGGGCCTCATAGTTCGGCTGTGGCCCAATGAGGCCATGCCTGGGAGCTACTTCGGCCTGGTGCGGCGGCTGGTGGATGCTTGTCCATGGGTTGAGGTCATTAAGCGATCCGCCTGTATTGAAGGTGCCCGTCGGGCCCTTGCCCATGCTAAGGTGCACTGGGGCAAGATGGATGCTGAGAAGCTTGTGACGGACGCGCCACCGCCGGGCAAGGAGTATCGCACGCCCGAGATGTATTACAAGAGTGTCCTGAAGGGTGCCCACACTATTGCGGGTGAGTGCTCCAATAATGTAATATTTGAGTAGACTCGCATTTTGTTATCCTGTGCGCTGAAAACTTTGTTCATATGCACTAAGCAACGCTTGTTGATTTAAAATATTACCTTCTGTGCGGCTGTTTATCAAATCTGAGAGATGGCAAGTCGTCGGCTTCAGCCCCCATGCCACGAGTACTGGGGTGTTCGGGATAAATTTGAGCACTCTTGTTCCCATATTTGGGTCCATCTAGGGAGGCGCTCAACACAACGAACTAGGCAACCGGACTTATAATGCATGAACACTCTCACTTAGCCATAGAATTCTATAATTTTAAATTTCGGCGAAGCCCCTAGTGTTCGGAAGGCCGAATTCGGGGCGCTATCCACGCCTGGGCCAGACAAAGCCGGTTCCTCGCTCTAAGTGGCATAAGTCTTTAGGGACTCGAAAAAACCTCCCGAACAGCGACTGGCTCTCGCCTCATCATGACGGTCAGTTTTAGGTTTCTCCACTAAGGCACTCGCCCAACTCAACTGGGGTGCAATCGTAGTGGTTCTCCCAGTGCTACCTTAGCCGATAGAACGGAATGTAAGGTACCAAAACATGGGAGTCGGGCAAACCCAACTATTGACCCAAGACATGATTCGGAGCCGATGCATATAATGCTATAAGTTCGGGGTGCCGAACTTGTGAAAGTGTTCGGACTTATCACACCATAATGTGGGGAACTTAAGCCCCTGGTGTATTTAGCCGTACCAAAGTGTACGGATGCGACACGTCATAAATGAACATATGTATAAGAAAGAAATGCAATTATAAGCAAAAAGGTGCTGCATTGTTTATTCAAGAAATACTGCCATGAATGCAGAACGATACAAATAGTGCGATAAGCAAGGGATGGGACTATTAAACTTGTCCCCCTCCAGGAGTAGGCTGCGGAATGGTGTATAAAACAGATTTATGCTCGTAATGGAGACCACCTGGGCATTCGTCGTAGCCTTTCTCCTTCCCTGGCTGTTGCATCGTGAGTTCGGCCGGTCTACTGTCGGACAGGGCCTCTGGTAAACGGAGTCCTGTGGGTAAGAAAGAAAAAGGAAGAAAAGAAGAAGAAAAGGAATGACACACTTGGGAGACCCTGATGTGGTTAAGCCGCATTCTGGGCCTGTTGTGGTCGTGCCCCACCCCCTATGCCCATGGTATCTCCAGAGCGTAATGATGTACGCGAAGGACCAGTCTTGCAATCTTGCGAGGGCTGGGGTTGGGGCCGCATTGCTACGCGTGCTCGGAACGTGCCAGGTGGTCTTGTTGTAGGTTACTCCGGGCGCGTTTAGCCGTGTCCGATCGCTTAACGGCCGGACTCGAGAATTTCCTTAAGAGGCTGCATTGTACTTCTGCCGCGAGAGCCGCTGTATGTTCCTCCGTTCGGAGGGAGCGTTTGGTGTTTCCATTGACCGTGATGACTCCTCGAGGGCCCGGCATCTTGAGCTTGAGGTATGCGTAGTGCGGGGCCGTGTTGAAATTTGCAAACGCGGTCCGTCCAAGCAGAGCATGATAGCCGCTGCGAAACGGAACAATGTCGAAGATTAACTCCTCGCTTCGGAAGTTATCCTGGGATCCGAAGACCACTTCCAGTGTAACTGAGCCCATACAACTGGCCTCTACACCTGGTATGACGCCTTTGAAGCAGGTTTAGGATGCTGCCACCGTCCATCAGGACTCTGGTGAGGTGAAATCCCTCGACGATTGGGTCTAAAACCAATGCGGCAAATCTGCCGTGGTGGATGCTGGTGGGGTGGTCCCTTCAATCAAAAGTGATCGGGCAGGAGGACCATGGGTTGAACTTCGGGGCGACTGGCTCCATCGCGTATACGTCCCTGAGTGCATGCTTCCGCTCCCACTTGGGTATGTGGGTTGCGTATATCATATTCACCGTCCGCACTTGTGGGGGGAAACCCTTCTGTCCTCTATTGTTCGGCAGTAGGGTCTCTTCTTCGTCATCGCTATGCAGCCCCTTGCCATTGTTTTCGGCAATTAGCTTGCATGCCTGCTTGAATACCCAACACATCCTGTTGGTGTGGTTGGCTGGCTTTTTGGGGGTGCCGTGTATCTGGCACGAGCGATCGAGTATTCGGTCCAAATTGGACGGACCCATAGTAGTTCTTTTGAATGGCTTTTTCCGCTGACTGGGTATGGAGCCTCTGAATCCGGCATTGACTACCGTATCCTCATTACTGTCGCCGTTAATGCAGCGTTTGTTCTTGTTGCGACGCGACCTGCCATTGTGGTCCTTGGTATCCGGACTGCCAGAATTTTTGCTGAGGTTGTTGCTGCGGGCTAGCCAGTTGTCCTCTCCCGCGCAAAAGCGGGTCATGAGTGATGTGAGGGCTGCCATGGATTTCGGCTTTTCCTGTCCCAGGTGCCGGGCAAGCCACTCGTCGTGGATGTTATGTTTGAAGGCCACGAGGGCCTCCGCATTCGGACAGTCACGATTTGATTTTTCTTAGTTGAGAACCGTGTCCAGAATTGTCTGGCCGATTCGTCTGGCTGCTGAATTATGTGGCTTAGGTCGTCAGCGTCTGGTGGTCGCACATACGTGCCCTGGAAGTTATCAAGGAATGCGGCTTCCAGCTCCTCCCAACACCCAATTGATTCTTCTGGCAAGCTGTTAAGCCAATGCCTAGCTGGTCCTTTAAACTTGAGTGGGAGGTATTTGATGGCGTGAAGGTCGTCACCGTGGGCCATGTGGATATGAAGGAGATAGTCTTCGATCCAAACCGCAGGGTCTGTTGTGCCATCATAGGATTCAATATTCACGGGTTTAAACCCTTCGGGGATTTGATGATCCATTACTTCATCTGTGAAGCATAGTGGGTGTGCGGCGCCTCTGTATTGGGCTATGTCGCGACAGAGCTCCAACGAGTTTTGTCTACTGTGTTCGGCCCAGTCGGACTTGCTGTGTCCAGCGCGACGGTTGTCGTCACATATCATGGGGCGCCCACGTGATCCGTAGATCGATCTTGATTGTCTTGCCTTATCCTCCAATATATCTCGCAAGTCCGGAGCGTTCCCCTGTGGCCTTATGCTTTTCGAGCGATGCCGGGGTACGGTTCTAGTGGAGAGCCTAGAGGCCTCTCTGTCGCAGCCACAAGGTGGCCGGTCAGCCGCACTGTGCTCTGGTGATGCAGGTTTATATGCCTCCTCCTCTAATCGGTGGAGCAACTTGCGTTTGGGGTAGCTTTTGGAGGGGCGTTCGAGCTCATGCTCTTCGGCCGCAAGGACTTCAGTCCATCTGTCGGCTAGTAGATCCTGATCAGCTCTAAGTTGTTGCTGCTTTTTCTTGAGGCTGTTTGCCGTGGCCATAAGCCTGCGTTTAAAACGCTCTTGTTCGACGGGATCCTCAGGCACGACAAATTCGTCGTCGTCGAGGCTTGCCTTGTCTCCGGAGGGAGGCATGTAATTATCATCCTCTACCTCCTCGTCTGTCGCTCTCTCATGAGGGCTGGCTTCTCCGTCCTCCTGTGCTGAATCTTGCTGGAGGGGGTTGTCTTTGGCACTGTCTGGGGTATTATTATCTCCGGTGCCGGAATCTCCATTCTTGCTGTGGCGGGATTTAGAGCGGCGCCGTTGACGCTGGCGCTTGGGCTATTTCTTGGATGGGTCTTCCTCCGCTGTTCCTTCGCCGTTCCCATCCTTTGGGATATCCACCATGTATATGTCGTATAAAGAGGTGGCTTTCCAGTGCCCAGTAGGCGCTGGTTCTTGCTCGTCTCCGACATCGTCGTCCATACCGTCGATGTCTTCGGAGTCGAAATCTAGCATGTCGGTTAGATCGTCGACAGTGGCTACTAAGTGGGTGGTGGGTGGGTCTTGAATTTCTTCATCGTCCGCATCCCAACCATCCTGACCGCAGTCCAGCCAGGGCTCTCCTGATAACGAGAGATACTTTAGCGAACTCAGGATGTCGCCGAAAGGTGAGTGTTGAAAGATGTCCGAAGCAGTGAACTCCATAGTCGGCGCCCAATCGGATTCGATTGGAGGGCGCGCGGGAGGTTCGGAGTCCGGCAAGGAGTCCGGCACCTTGGAGTCACGAGCTTCAAAAGGGACAAACACAGTCTTTGGTTCTATCGCCATAGAGGTTGCAGCCCCCGAGGTGGTGTCTAACCACCCGTCCTTGATCTGCACAGCCGGCTCCGAATCGAGGGTCGGAGCGGACTCGTGTGCGGCCTCCAGGGCACTGTCCGGCAGCAGAGCTAAATCATGCCCATCGTGACAGTGCGGTGCGCTCGGTTGTGGCTCGAATCAATTGAAGATTAAGTCTCCGCGGATGTCAGCCGTGAACTTCAAACTTCCAAATCTGACCTGACGGCCAGGGGCGTAGATTTCGATCTGCTCCAGATGGCCAAACGAATTGGCCCGCAGTGCAAAGCCGCCGAATACGAAGATCTGTCCGGGGAGAAAAGTCTCACCCTGGACCGCGTCGTTGTTGATGATCGAAGGAGCCATCGAGCCTATCGGTGACGACACAGAGGAACTCTCAATGAAAGCACCAATGTCGGTGTCAAAACCGGCGGATCTCGGGTAGGGGGTCCCGAACTATGCGTCTACGCGGATGGTAACAGGAGACAAGGGACACGATGTTTTACCCAGGTTCGGGCCCTCTTGATGGAGGTAAAACCCTACGTCCTGCTTGATTCATATTGATGATGTGGGTATTACAAGAGTAGATCTACCACGAGATCAAGGAGGCTAAACCCTAGAAGCTAGCCTATGGTATGATTGTTGTTGTTATTGTTCTGTCCTATGGACTAAAACCATATGGTTTATATAGACACCGGAGAGGGCTAGGGTTACACAGAGTCGGTTACAATGGTAGGAGATCTACATATCCGTATCGCCAAGCTTGCCTTCCAGGCCAAGGAAAGTCCCATCCGGACACGGGACGAAGTGTTCAATCTTGTATCTTCATAGTCTTGGAGTCCGGCCGATGATGATAGTTCGGCTATCCGGACACCCCCTAGTCCAGGACTCCCTCAGTGCCGACAGGCTGCTCCCACCGCTGGCGGGTCTGGTTGGTGGCTGCTCACTATAGCTGTGCCGCTAATGACTCTAGCTTGGTCATCTCAATGTGGCTACAGTCCCTGCCTCCTGGTGGGACATCACTGTAGCCACACCTGGTCTCATCAGGTTAATGGTGCACGGGCCTCGAGGGAGGGGACGGCCGCCTGCCAGAGGCCGCCCTTCCTCCAGTCTGCCTGGTTTGGCGTGCGCCGTCTTCTGGGATGTCACTGTCTGGTAGGGCCTGCAGCTTGCGGGTTGTACCGACAGGCCGTCGTGGGGGGCAGGGCTCCGCCTGCCTAGAGTGATGTCAGGGGAGAGTGGCAACAGTGCCACATCGTGCGGAGATCTCCGCCCGTACGAGATACTGTGGCCGCGCCAACCCCAGGATTTAGGAGTGAGGGTTTATTGTTGCCAAGCCCCGTCTCATCCTCTTGATGGGGGCACAAACTCTAAGGGTGCGCGATAGCCGCCTGCTAGATGCCGTCTTCCATAGAGGCCGGCCGATTGGAGCCGGGCGCTCGTGATTCCATCTATTGGTGGTTGGCCGCCCTCTGGCAGCCGGCTGTTGGGCTGGCCGGCCCTCAGAGGGTGGAGCTTCGGCCTGGGGCGTAGCAAGGCGGAGCCATCCCAAGGTCTTGATAAATCCAGGGACTCGGGTGAGCCTACCCGTGGCCCATTACTCCGACAGGCTGACCTCTAAGTTCGGTACTGATCCCGAACATAGGAACGGTCATCACATCGGGCTTCATAGCCATTATCTCGCGCCGAGGCATGCCCCCTTGATCCATAGATTGATCTGGTCTGACCAGCTTTATTGGCTAGGTCACGCTCCAAGTCGTATGTATATCCCGTGGCTGCAGTCTCCCCGCCTCTTCGGCGAGGGGTGTTGGTTGGTGTTCGGCTTGATATGTCATTTTATCTCGTCCATGTGGTCGTCGGTCTGGTTAGTCTGCCTGATTGTATTTCAACAGTATTGGTTCAAGGACTTCGTCGTCGAATTAAGGCAGCAGCTTGCGCCTGAGGTAACTTTTGACACGTCGCTCTTGGTCGTATTCTACAGCGGCCAGGACCTTAGTCCACCTTTCGTTCAGCGTGTCTTGCCCTTCTCTGAGCTGCTACTTCTTCCTCTTCAGGCTTCGAGCTGTAGCAATGAGATGCCACTTGAAGTGTTCTTGGTCGAGGGGTTCCTCTAGGACAATGAAGTCCTCGTCATCGAGGCTGACCTCCTCTTCGGATTCTGGCATATAATTGTTGTCCTCCTCATCTTTGTTGTCAGCATGTTTGGGACTTTGTTGACCTTCTTCCCGCTCGTCTTGTTCGGATGTGGGCTCGATAAGGTGTTTGGTGTCTTCGGCGCCTTCAGGAGTCTTGTCGTCTCCGGTGCTGGTACTACTATCCTTCGCCCAACGTGATCGTGAGTGGCGTCGCTGACGTTGGTGCTTTGGTGGTTTATCGACGGGTCTATCCTCATCTGGGCTTGGGTTCTCCTTGTCATTCTTCGGAGTGTCCACCATGTAGACATCGTAGGTTGAGGTGGCCGTCCAACGCCCATGACAGGTGGGACTTGGCTTGGTTCGGCGTCGGCATCGTCGTCCATGCCATCGATGTCTTCGGACGTATAGTGTAGCATGTCGGTAAAGTCCTCGACAGTGGCTATCAAGTGGGTGGTGGGTGGGGCATAAAATTCCCCACCGTCAGCCCCCAGTCCAACTTGGGTGTAGTTCAGGTGTAAAGCCTCCGTGATGGCGAGAGACTACATCAAACCCAACGCTTCATCTGAGAGCGGGAGTGGGACCGGAATCCGCGGGTCTGCCGAGCTATGTTCGGCATGGAACGCCTGATTGGACCCGCTAAGTGCAGACCTCGGCAGTTCGGAATAGTTTCCCAGAGCCAAGTTTAAGCCTGCGTATGGGTCTTTAGTAGGAAGTTCGATAAGGGGAAGAGATCCGGCAGGGCTTATGCTCCCGTCTTCGGACGATGAGACCCGCCCCGGATCTAGGGACGAGGTGGGCGTTGACCCCTAGATGGGATCTGATAGGGGATCTGAAGGTTCTTCTTGGATGGGACACAGAGTGGCGACCGAGGCTGCAAACCCATCGAAGACTAGGTCTCGTCAGCGACGTAATTTAGTTTTCAACTCTGATCTGGTGGCCCGGGGCGTAACTATCGACCTACTCGAGGCGGCCGATCGAGTTGGCCCGAAGCACAAAGCCACCGAATGTAAAAACCTGCCCAGGCAGAAATATCTCCCTGGACGCAGCATCACCATTGACAAAGAGGTGAGCCATTGATCCTTCTGCCGACGATATAGCGGAGCTCTCAATGAAAGCACCAATGTCGGTGTCAAAACCAGCAAATCTCGGGTAGGGGGCCCAAGCTGTGCGTCTAAAGATCAATGGTAACAATGCAGAAGGGACACAGTGTTTACCCAGGTTCGGGCCCTCTTAATGGAGGTAAACCCTACTCCTGCTTGATTATATTCGTGGGTATATGGGTTAAAGAGTTGATCTACCACGAGATTGATTTGGCTAACCCTAGATAGCTAGCCTAGCAAAGTTATGATCCTGCCTCTGATCTAACCCTCCAATTTATATAGACACCAGAGGGCTTAGGGTTGGTACAAAGTCGGTTTACGGAAAGGAACAATATATCCGGACATCTATACTTGCCATCCACGCATCTGAGAGTCCCCACCGGACACGAGAGATAATCTTTAGTCTTGTATATTGGCGGCCCATCAGTCCAGCCCACATCAATAGACCGGACGCCCGAGGACCCCCTAATCCAGGACTCCCACAGTGGAAACTACAAAGAACGACAAGGATAACCCGAGCCTAGATGAGGACAAACCCGTCGACAAACCACCAAGGAGCCAACGTCAGCGGTGCCGCTCATGATTGCGTCGGGCAAAGGATAGTAATACCAGCACCGGAGACAACGACACTCCAGACGATGCTGAAGATCCCGAATACCCCGTCGAGCCCACGTCCGAACTCGACAAAAGGGAAGAGGCGGAATATAGCCCCGGACATGCTGACAACAAAGATGCGGAGGACAACAACTATATGCCAGATTCCGAAGAGGATGTTAGCCTCGGTGATGAAGACTTCATTGTCCCAGAGGAACCCCTCGACCAAGAACGCTTTAAGCGATAGCTTATTGTTATAGCCCGGAGCCTGAAGAAGAAGCATCAACAGCTCAAAAGCCGAGCAAGATACGCTGAACGAAAGGTGGACTAAGGTCCTTTCCGTTGGAGAATATGGCCATGGGCGACCTGTTAAAAGTTACCCTAGGCGCAAGCTGCTGCCACAATTCAACGATGAAGCCCTTGAGCCAATACCATCAAAGTATAATCAGGCAGACCAACCAGACCGACCACCAGTTGGACGGGATAAAACGGCATATCAAGCCGAACACCAACCCGCACCCCCTCGCCGAAGAGGCGGGGAGACGGCAGCCGCGGGATACACGTATGACTTGCAACGCGACCTAACCAATAAAGTTGGTCAGACTAGATCAATCTACGGATTAAGGGGCCATGCCCCGGCGCGAGACAATGGCTATCAAGCCAGGCGTTATGATCGTTACTATGTTCAGGATCAGAACTGAACTCAGATGTCAGCCGACCTCCGCCACGACATTACACGATATAAAGGGGCCGCAAACCCCCTATGCTTCACCGATGAGGTCATGGAGCATCAATTTCTGGAAGGGTTTAAACCCGTAAACATCGAACAATACGATGGAACGACGAATCCGACCATCTGGATCGAATATTTGCTTCGCCACATTCATATGGCTCGAGGAGATGATCTCCATGCCATTAAATATCTTCCTCTAAAGCTGAATGGACCAGCATGGCACTAGCTAAACAGCCTCCCAGAAAACTCCATTGGAACCTAGGAAGACTTGGAAGATGCTTTTAGGGCTAACTTTCAGGGCACTTACGTCCGGCCACCGGATGCTGACGACTTGAGTCACATAATTCAGCAGCCAGGCGAGTCAGCTCACAAGCTTTGGAATCAGTTCTTAACTAAAAAGAACCAGATCGTAGACTGTCCGCACGCCGAAGCCTTAGCGGCCTTTAAGAACAGCGTCCGCGACGAATGGCTCGCCCGACACCTTGGGCAGGAAAATCTGAATACCATAGCAGCCTTAACAGCACACATGACCCGCTTCTGTGCGGGCGAAGACAGCTGGCTAGCTTGTAGAAACAATAGCTCAGGCGACCCCGACACCTCCGAAGTGCGGGAGGGCAATGGTAAACCTCGTTGAAATAAAAATAAACGTGGGAACAACAACAATGATGACGCAGACGATACAACAGTCAATGCCGGATTCAGCGGTCCTAAGTCCGGTTAGCGGAAGAAACCTTTCAAAGGCAACAAAGATGGGCCATCCAGCTTAGATAAAATCCTTGAGAGGCCCTGTCAGATTCATGGCACACCCGATAAGCCTGCAAATCATACCAACAGGAATTGTTAGGTTTTCAAACAGGCCAGTAAGATAAATACCGACCATAAGGGAAAAGGGCATCCAGGTGAAGACGATGATGAACCCGGTCAGCCAAACACCACGGGTCAGAAGCAATTTCCCTCGAGGTGAAGACAGAGAACATGATATATGTCACTCACATCCCCAAAAGGGAGCACAAACGCGCATTATGGGACATCTATGCCATAGAGCCTGTCGCTCCCAAGTTTAACCCATGCTCAGCCTATCCGATCACTTTTGATCGCAGGGACCACACAACCAGTATCCATCATGGGGGTTCAGCCGCCCTGGTTCCTTATCCAATTATTGACGGATATCACCTCACTAGAGTCCTTACGGACGGAGGAAGCAGTCTCAACTTGATTTATCAAGACACTGTCCGTAAGATGGGGATCGACCCATCACGAATCAAGCCTAGTAACACTACCTTTGAAGGTGTGATACCAGGAGTGGAAGCCCGATGCACGGGCTCAATTACACTGGAGGTAGTATTCGGCTCCCCAGATAACTTTCGTCGCGAGGAGTTAATCTTCGACATCGTCCCTTTCCACAGCGGCTACCATCCACTGCTCGGATGTACTGCCTTTGCTCGGTTTAATGCAGACCCACACTGTGCTTACTTGAAGCTCAAAATTCCTGGACCTCGTGGCGTTATTACAGTCAATGGTAATATGGAGCGCTCACTCCATACAGAAGAGCACACCGTAGCCCTTGCAGCCGAAGTGTATAGAGGCCTTCTCAAGCCGAACAGTTCACCGGCCAATAAAGACAACGATGTATCCAAACAAGTCCGGTCCGTGCATAATCGCGATAACCAACGGATCCGGACATTGATTAGCAGTTCGGCC
This sequence comes from Triticum aestivum, assembly GCF_018294505.1. Lineage (NCBI taxonomy): Eukaryota > Viridiplantae > Streptophyta > Magnoliopsida > Poales > Poaceae > Triticum > Triticum aestivum. The sequence continues at coordinate 613,375,702 of NC_057798.1, read as the reverse complement.
TCCACTGACCGCCCTACCAGGTTGCGGCTTAATTATGTACCGCGCATACATAATTACGCACTAAAAATACCTTGGGCGGCACCAGAGGCACGCTGCAAAATAGATCCACTACGCGGCTTGACCATAATTGGATCGCATATATCCTTTTCCTTTTAATGCAGGTTCATCAAGAGCCCCACATGCTGGATGATTGTCGCAGGAGATCCTTTTAAGGCTGGCGCATTTTGAACCGTCAAATACTCCTCTCAAAGGACTCACTACTAAGGAGAAAAGGCGCAGACGTGCGACAGGGCATCATTGAGTTTCTTTTCTGAACTATGATTTTTAGGCCCTGTGTTAGACTTTCCCTTATGTAAAATCTTTCCTTTTTTCTTTGGGCATGTAATATGACCCTAATATCAAACGACATTTCCTGTCATCGACATATCAATAAAGATATAAAGGGCACAGATGATTATCACCTTCTTGGTTGGGTTTTGGATTTGTTTTCATTGTCATCTGCGCTCCCCTTATGTTCGGCTGGCATACGTGGCTTGACACGGTCTTCATACCAGGGGTTGTATTTGGCCCCGCAAAATTCTTAAGTCTGAACACCTATAGGGAACTATTTGGCGTCCCGGATATGGCACTATATGCATCAGCTCAAAATCATGTCTTTGGTCTATAGTTGGGTTGCCCGGCTCCTGTGTTTGCCACCTTACGTTCAACAAGTTCGGCTAAGGTAGTAAAGGGAGAACTACTGCGATTGTATTTCTGGTTCGTCCGGTTAAGTACACCGGTAGAGAAAGCCAAAAACTGATGGTCATGATAGGTGATAGCAGGTCAGCAATCCGATGACTTAGTGTTATACTACAAATCGTTCGCGATTTATGCCGTGTTATACGAGGGGCTGGGTTTTTTGACCAGCCGGGTTGCAAAGGCGCCGCACTTCGGATTGCCGATCATGCAACAAGGGGCTAGTACTTAGCGCCACTACTGGACTCTTATGGCTAAGTGAAACTACTAAAGCCGCATAGTCTGATTGCCTAGTTCATTCCGCAAGATGCCTCCTACATCGGACCAAGATGTTGGATTAAGTGCTATCATGCGTTCCCGAACACCCTGTAATATTTACGTGGGGGCTGAAGCCGACGACTGGTAAACTTTCAAACATATAAACGGCCAAAATAGGAGGATAAACTAATCATAAAAAGCATAAACATTTTTTACATCATGAGTTCATTACATGACTCATACAAACCGGCACAACTACTCAAATATGATGTCCTTGGAGAACTGGCCTTCTACAATACCAGCTCCCTCAAGGACCTTGTCGCAGTACCTCTCTAGCCGCCGGTGCTCCTTGCCCTTAGTTGGCCCTGCCGTGGCAATCTCGGTGGCCTTCATCTTCGCCCACTGCACCTTGACGCGGGCGAAGGCCATCCGAGCACCTTCAATACAGGATGACCGCTTAAGGGTGTCGACCCGAGGAAGCGCCTCCACCAGCCTCTTCATGAGTCCGAAATGGCTATTAGGTACGGCTTTGGCTGGCCACAGATGGACTATTGCATCCTTCATGGCCAAGCTGGCCACTCTATGCAGCTCGGGCAGCTGCTTCAGCTGGTCGCACAGGGGCACTAGAAGCTCTAGCGCAAGGTACTGCGACCAGAACAACTTCTTCATTGAGCTCCCCTCTTAGGCTCAGAAGAATGCGGCGATGTCCGCAATACTCCTTGGCAAATCCGCAAAGGCGTCTGGAGAACTCCAAACTCGGGTTAGTAAAATATATCTTCTGCTAGCATACCTACTCAGCATGATAAAGGCCTTACCAGCCGCAATCCGCCTCACCTCTTGGATCTCCTGGCGAGCGCCCTGGGCATCAACCCGGGCTTCCTTCAGGCTCTCACGGGCTTTGGTGAGCTCGGAGGCCTACTCCGAACTCTTCTGCTCCAAGAACTCGCATATAGCGATGGCGTCCTTAAGCTCCTTTTTTACCTCCCCCACCCGCGCCTCATGTCGTCGGCGGGTGGTTTTCTCCTCCTCTAAATTTTCGGCCGCTTTGTCCACGGCTACCTTGCTCGCCTCCGCCTCCTTCTGGGCTTCGACAAGGGCACTCTTGAGGGACTCGACCTCATCAGCGCCAACTGCGAGTATATTTATAACATTTTTAGTCAGTTTAAAACGACTAACACATGTACATTTTTCGGATATGCCATTGGAGATATATGATCAGACTCCTCAATGCACGCATACCTTGCGTCTCCTCAAACCGCTTGTTGATGAAGATTACTTCTTCATTGGCCAGTCGCAACTTCTGAGTGAGTTCGGAACCTTCGGCGACCCGGGCGCTCGCCGCCAGCAAGGAAGCGTGTTGCACAAAAGAGTAAAATGTCACCTCATCCGAACACTATGTGATCCTCTGTCCGGCTTTGCCAAATCCGGACAGAGTCTCAGGGGCTACTATCTATACACACGCATATTCCTTTAATAAAATTGGTTAGAAAATTACATTCCATACCACAAAGACGATTAGTAGGCTGGTAAAGGCTTCGTTCAGCCTGCTTTTGGCGGACTAAATCTTCTCAACCACCATATCCATCAGGGCACGGAGCTCCTCCACGACGGAAGCACGACGAAGCGCTTACGTGAAAGTATCTGGCGCTTGCGGATTGATGGAGGTCGCCAGTGGAGTTGACGCCCCCCCTCCTTCAAAGAGGGTCACTTGCTCGATTCCGGAGCCGTATGGGTCTCCGGAATAGTGTTTGGCTGGGGGCCAGATTGGTCGTGGCCCCCGTCACAGTCTCCATGGAGGTTGGTCCCCCCATGTCTTCGGCGGTCGAGGTGTTAGCCTCTGGTGCCGTCTTGACAGCCTCTCGCACCTCTCCATGGACTGTAGAGGCTCTTCAGGATAGGACTTTGGTGTCGTCTGTAGTGGTTGGCGGAGAGGCCCGCGGAGGCGTCTCGCTCTCCACCTTCCCTAGTTCCAGTGAGTTCCCCGGAGACGATAGTTGGGGGAGATCGCGGGCCGGACTAAATTATACAATATAATGCATTAAAAACTACAATCATAAAAACCGATATATGTAAGGCATCCTTGGATACTTACGAGTCGGCCAGGGGCTTCGACCTGAGGCACCGCTCGGGGATGACTTCGGCATCTGAATCCGAGGCATCCGAGACAGATGTATTCCCCCTCTTGGGCGCCTCCGCCTCTAGGTCTCCGGAGGCCGCTCTCTTCTTCTTCCTCCCATTAAGGGGAGAATCGCTTTCTCCCTCATGCTCCTTCTCGTCTTCATCTCCCTTGTGGGAGGAGAGGGCTTCGGAATCCTCGGACATAGCGTTTGAGGCACCTTTAAGGCGGGGGCCGCTTTTGGCCTCCTTGCCCTTCTTCTTGGCCTTCTTCTCCAGCGTCTGGTACGGTGCCGAGACCAGCATCCTCGTCAACATAGGATCAGCTGGGTTTTCAGGCAGCGGAGTCGGACACTCGATCTGCTCCGCCTTCTTTGCCCAGCCCTGATTAAAGGATGAAAGTCTCAATATGCCATGTGATTTCTGGACTAAGTTATGTCCGGAGACTAAAAAAATTACCGTGGAGGCTGGGTGTGCACATTGGAGGCCGATGCCGTCGGTCGTCTCCGGCCATGACTTCTGGGCCTTGAAAAGCAGCCTCCAGATATCTTCATGTGTCGTGCCGAAGAGTCGCTGCAGGGTCCATGGCCCTTCCGGATTGAACTCCCACATATGGGGAGGCCGGCGCTGGCAGGGAAGGGTCCGACAGAATAGCATCACCTTAATCACGTTAGTGAGGCTGGTGTTCTTTTCTATAATATTTTTGATGCACTTTTGCAGCATCAACACCTCATCGGTCGACCACCAGTCCATACCCTTGTTGATCCACGATGCGATCCGCATTGGGGGCCCGGATCTAAACTCATGAGTGGCCGCCCAGTTGGCGCCACGAGGTTCGGTGATGTAGAACCACTCCTGCTACCATATCTTGACAGTTTCCATGAAAGCCCCTTTGGGCCAGGTGACGTTGGGGAGTTTGCTCACAATAGCACCTTCGCAGTCTGCGTGCTGCCCGTCCACCACCTTCGGCTTCTCGTTGAAGACTTTGTGCCAAAAGCCGAAGTGGGGGGGAATGCGGAGGAGTGCCTCGCACACGATGATAAATGCCGAGATGTGGAGGAAGGAGTTTGGGGCTAGATCATGGAAGTCTAGCCCATAATAGAACATGAGGCCGCAGACAAAATGGTGAAGTGGAAACCATAGTCCACCAAGGAAGTGGCAGATAAATACCACACTTTCACCGGGCTCTGGAGTGGGAATGACCTGCTTCTTGGCAGGGATCCTGTACGCAAAGTCCGTACTGAGGTACCCCACCTCCTGGAGCTCTTTGATGTCCTTCTCCTTCACGGAGGAGGCCACCCACTTGCCTTCAGTGCCGGATCCGGACATGGTTGGAGATGTTGGTGGCGGTGGGGAGGAACGAAGCTTGGGCGCTGGAGCTCAAAGATGGGAAGGCTGAGGAAGGAAGAAGGCGTGGGGTAGAAAAGATGGATCTTTATCCGCTTATGTAGGCCGTGAATACCGAGCGCCCACCTCCCTAGCCTTAAAACCTCGTTTGTTCCCAATGAGAGTATGCGCCGCAGTCGGTTAGATTACCCAAGTACCATTGATGCGCAATCCCGTATTAAGTGGGCACAATCTCTGTTTTGACAGGACGTGCCAATGAGGCCTGGCCTCAAAACACGGAACGCGGTGTATGAAAACGGTTCGAAATGCTGAAGGCTCAAGTCTGACACTTCACCGAAAAAGTTTTTTTTTGACCATATGCTGTAAGGCAACAGCCTCACAGCCTTTTATTAAACCACAGAGTCAAAGTAGTACAATGTTACAAAGGTAAGACAGAGGGGGAGAGGATAATACTTACAAGGAAACTGATTAGGGTAAGGCAGCTATCTAAGATATTAGTCTATTCCTATATTTACATTTGATTCTATGAGCTAAAAGAGAGATGTCATGCAAAAAATTCCTCCTCCAAGCCCTAAAAGAAGGTGTCTCATTCCTGAAGATCTTCCCATTTCTTTGTGTCCAAATATTCCAAGTGGCAGTAAAGACTACCTCAGAGAAAAAAGGAAGGCCAAAATCCCTCCTAGCATCAGAAGCCATCTCATAAGTGGTCTGGTTAGGATGAGGACTCCATGAAATACCCAGATAGTTCCAGATGCGCTGGCTAAAATTACAAGGAAAGAAGAGATGCGCTCTGTCCTCATGTGATGCCAAGAGGCATAGGACACATGCGTCATCTTGGATAATCCAATGCCGCCACTGCATCATGTCCCTAGTATTTAGGCGATCCATCAATAAGAGCCACCCAAATACCTTAAACTTGAGAGTAAAAGAGCAATTCCATATCCACCTGAATATGGGGTCAACCACAGTGTCTGAAAAGAAGGGCAAGTAATAGATTCTGGACTGGTAATCACCAGATTTGGAAGGCCATTTCCAGACATCATTATTCCCATCTTGAAGGTTAAGCAACTGAAGCATCTCCTGATGTTGATTAAACTCCTCAAAGGCCTGAGCGGAGAGAGGCAGATGGAGATTATCAGTGAAATCAGACAGCTCCATAATATCCTTAACTGTGAGAGTGTCATCGATCACAAAAGAGTGGAGCCGCGGAAACTGATGTTGCATGCTAACCATATTGCTGCCAAGTTGCCAACGATCAAGCCAGAAGATCACCGTATCTCCAGTTCGAACAAGAGGAACTGCCAACTTGCAAAACTTATCATATAATTTGAACACGTCCCTCCACCAGAAAGAGCCGCAGGTTTGAGTGGCTTGGGGGTGTAGAGGCATAATAAGTGTCCCAAATAAGAGATACCCATGGCACGTCCAACTTATTAAAGAACTTAAAAAGATGCTTGATGAGCAAAGCATCATTTTGAGAGCTCAAATCCACAACACCCAGACCACCCACGGATTTAGGACGACATACCAAATCCCAAGCCGCCAAGGATTGCCGGGGTGTATCCGTATTCCCTCTCCACAAGCATTGCCTCATAATCCGTTCAATCTGCTTCAAGATACCCTGTGGTAGCGATAGGGTGCAGAAGAAATATATTGGTATAGAACTAAGGACTGATTGCAATAGCTGTAGCCGGCATCCTTGATTCAAGAGGCAGGAAGACGCAGATAATCGCCTCTCAATACGATCCACCAAAGGCAACAGATCATAAATTGTTGGCCTATATATGCCCATTGGCAAACCCAGGTAAGTGAATGGCATGGAACCAACATCACAACCAAGTAAAGCAGGCACACGCTTGCCCTCATCATCACTCATATTGATAGGTATCAAAGAAGACTTACTAAAATTCACTTTTAGACCTGTTGATCTGGCAAAAACTTCAAGCATTTCTTTGAAAGCAATTAACTGGCTGTCAATAGCAGGAAGAATGATGAGTGTATCATCAGCATATTGAACAATCAGATAGTCCTTCGAAGTCGTTGGGATTGGTAAGGTGAGGATATTCCTTGAGCACATCTCATTTACAACCGATTGGAGCAAGTCCACCGCGATCACAAAGAGCAAAGGAGACAGTGGATCTCCTTGGTGGACACCCGAACGACAGACGAAATGGTTCCCAGGCACTCCATTCAAAAGAACCAAAGAGAAGCCCATGGACAGAATGCTGTCAATCCAACTTGTCCAATGATCATCAAATCCCTTGTATTTCAAAATCCGAAGAATCGGCTCATGCTCAATGGTGTCGAACGCCTTTACGAAGTCAAGTTTAAGAAGAATGATAGGCCTCTTGGAAGCTTTGCATTGGTGGATATACTCAAAACACCATGCCAACACCGGAGGAAACCATATTGGTTGCGGTGGATACAGTTCAAGATACCACCCTGAAGACGGTTTGCCAAAAGCTTGGTAAGAACTTTAAACATGTATTAGTCAAAGATATGGGCCAGAAATCACCGACATATTCAGGGCTCAGCTTCTTCGCAATGAGAGTGATAAGAGATGTATTGAGACACTCCAAATTACAATTCCCCTCATAAAATTCTTGAACAAGTTTCATAAAATCCTCTTTCAAAATAGGCCAACATTTCTATAAGAAAAGCCCAGAAAACCCGTCAGGTCCCGGAGCGCGGTAAGAAGGCATATTCTTAATTACCGCATCCACCTCAGAGTTCGTGAACGGTAAAGACAACTCCTCCAGACCATCAATCCTAGTAATTAAAGTGTCTAGTTCAAAACCCATTTGAATGCCTTTGCGGCTAAGGCTTGTGTTTATTGCGAAAAGCCGGATACAATTCTTTTACAGAGGAAAGCCGATGTGTATTCTTTAAGGAACCCGCCTTGCAATGCCGAAGACAATCTGCGCGCCGAATATATCATCATTGAAGACTGGTTCAGGGGCTACTGCGGGAGTCCTGGACTAGAGGTCCTCGGGCGTCCGGTCTATTGATGTGGGCCACACTGATGGGCCGTCAAGATATAAGTTAGAAGATTATCTCTCATGTCCGGTGGGGACTCTCACATGCATGGATGGCAAGTATAGGTGTCCGAATATGTTATTCCTTTATCTAAAACTGATTTTGTACAACCCTAAGCCCCTCCGGTGTCTATATAAACCGGAGGGTTAGATCAAGGCAGGATCAGAACATTGCTAGGCTAGCTATCTAGGGATAGCCAAATCGATCTTGAGGTAGATCAACTCTTGCAACCCCTATACCCTCAAATATAATCAAGCATGAGTAGGGTTTTACCTCCACCAAGAGGGCCCGAACCTGGGTAAACCCTGTGTCCCTTCTCCATAGTTACCATTGATCCTCAGACGCATAGCTTGGGTAAACACTGAACCGCCAAAGGGGGACGCCCATGCCTCCGAGATGACACTCCAGGCATGGCCATAACCTTGCGAGGGCGGCCGCACCCCCACTTGGGCGGCGGTGACCCCGGCCCTTCCCTAGGGGCCTTGCCTTTCTCCTCGGCGGAGAACCTCCTCACTGGTGCCATGGTTGCTGTGGCAAGGATCCGGGGCAAATGGAGAAGCACTAAGATGAAGATGGGCTGGGGGCTCCGCCCCCTCGCCTTATTATAGGCGATCAGGGGCCAACCGGCATCCCATCGCATTCAGAGCAATGATGGCCCTGCGGCACGCGCCAGTCTTTTGTCAGCCTGGGCGGTTGCCGAGGCGACATGGGGAAGTGGAGGTGTCCGCGTCCCATCGTGCACCATTTGTCAATCCTGGCCTGAAGGTGATGAGGGCCCGCGTCGCTTCACCCTTCACTCCTTGGCTTCGCCTCGAAGCGAGCCCAAGATCAGCGGGATAGTACTAGTCATCAGCTATCCCATCGGTGTTCTGGGACCAGGGGTACCCAGACTCGCTAGCTTGTGGTCCAATGCATGGCCCCCTCAACGGCCCGGTATGACCCAACTACAAGACCTCCATGACAAGACCCTCGCGAGAGTCCCCAGCCTCGTGAGGGAGACGACGCCAAGACCTTCTAAGGAGCGGTGCCCCATGCCTGCCTCCTAAGGAGCAGAGACTTCTATGCAGGTACCCAGCCTCACGAGGCCCTCGATGACGTGAGACATGGCGATCAAGGCCAGGCCAGCGCCAGCAGGCGTAGGAGAGGACGGTTTCCTCTTTGGTTCTAAGGAGGCAAGGACCAACGCGGGTTCTCGAGGGATCCTCCCAAAGTTTTCCATTCCGGTGCAACAATACCAAGACCACGAGCTCAGCAGGACGGATGTCATCACCGAGCCCACCTCTGCGTCACGAATAGAAGCTTTGCAGGTGATGACAACCTTTTGTCAGGATAAGATGTACTTCTTGTCCCCTTTCAAATTGGCCGTTGTTGAATCCCTTCCCGCCTAAGCCATGAGGGAAGAGGACAGGTCCTAGTATAAATATAGCTTAGTCTCCACCGTTGAGAGGGGTCGATCCATCCTCACTCCCCGAGCCCTCGCGAGGAAGCTCGTCCACTATACTAGTTCATCCTCAAACCTCCTCGCGAGGCTAATGCACCACAAAGCAGGAGTAGGGTTTTACACCTCAAGGTGGCCCATACCTGGGTAAATCTCCATGTTCATCTTCTTCCCTGCTCGCACGAACTTGACGAGGCCAATCCATGAGGGGATGAGCGTGAGGTTGAAGCTTGGGTAGATCTTCACACACGCCCCAGAGTTCGAACATTGTTGTGTCCATGGAGGCCCAATTCCGACACACAATAGAACTATAAACACAAATTAAAATAATACAAGCTTTATATTACAAGCCAGGGGCCTTGAGGTCCCGAATACATAAGCTCAAATACACAAGAGTCAGCAGAAGCAACAATATCTGAGTATATGCATAAATTAAACAAGTCTGCCTTAAGAAGGCTAGCAAAAAAAAGATAACTGGATCGAAAAGGTGCATGCCTCCTTCCTGGGAGTCTCCTAACTACTCCTGGTCATCGGCGGTCTCCATGTAGCAGTAGGATCCTTCGGGGTAGTACTAGTCGTCCGCGGGATCAGTTGGATCCTGCACTCTGTCTTCTGAACGTAACAATCGGGTATAGGGGAAAATAGGTAGCAAAACAACTGTGAGTACTCATCCAAAGTACTCGCAAGACTTACATCAGATCTATACTAAGTATGCATTAGTATCATGGGAATGGGGATATATCTTTGGACTATACTGTAGAAATGCTAGAATAGAAGGGAAGACCTAGCCTATCAAAGACTAGCATCTTACAGCATTAGAAGAGTGCAGATTAGATATTATAAAGTAACAAGTATATTGTAGTAATGTCCAGAGATCCTTCATCGACTCTCTGCGAAAAATTAATCTCGGAGCCATCATATCCATTTAGTGTCTCAAGTATCCATTTCTAGTTGTACTAGATCGGGATACAACTCCGAGCATCTGTTATCGTAGACACGACTATTTTAATAGATATACTTCCGTGCAGTGGTGCACAAACTTACCCAACACACTCGATTAACTTTGGTCGGGCACACTTTTCTGGGTCATGCCTGGCCTCGGCTGATCAACAAATCATAGTCCTACCTAGGATCAATGGAGAGGCCATCATGTTGGTTGATAACCTGCAAGTATACGGGATAGTTGTAGCCTCTTTCGATAAGTAAGAGTGTCGAACCCAACGAGGATCTAAAGGTAGAATAAATACTCTCTCAAGTACTATCGGCCACTGATACGACTCTACGCACGCTTGATGTTTGCTTTACCTAGAACAAGTATGAAACTAGAAGTACTTTGTAGATGTAATAGGATAGGTTTGCAAGATAATAAAGAACGCGTAAATAAAAAGTAGGGGCTGTTTAGATAAAGATGCAATAAAGTAAATATAGCGAGTGTGGAAAAGTGGTGGTAGGAGTTGTGGAATTGTCCCTAAGCAATTGACTATGTTACTAGACCGATAGCAAGTTTTATGTGGGAGAGGCATAAGCTAACATACTTTCTCTTCTTGGATCATATGCACTTATGATTGGAACTCTAGCAAGCGTTCGCAACTACTAAAGATTCATTAAGGTAAAACCCAACCATAGCATTAAAGCATCAAGTCCCCTTTATCCCGTATGCAACAATCCCCTTACTCGGGTTTATGCTTCTGTCACTCAAGCAACCCACCATAAAAGAATCATGAACGTATTGCAACACCCTACAGCGGGAATCCCTCACGCTTGCATGACACGGAGGGCACAATAGGACAGCAACGTAACCACAAGAAAATTAAATTAATCATAGCAATTCATCAACCACCAATAGGACAACAAAAATCTACTCAGACATCATAGGATGGCAACACATCATTGGATAATAATATGAAGCATAAAGCACCATGTTCAAGTAGAGGGTACAGCGGGTTGCGGGAGATTGGACCGCTGTAGATAGAGGGGGGAAGGTGATGGAGATGTTGGTGAAGATGGCGAAGGTGTTGGTAAAGATCGCGGTGATGATGATTGCCCCTCGCAGCGCTCCGGTGCCACCGAAAGCAAGGGGGAGAGGGGGCCCCTTCTTCTTCTTCTTCCTTGACCTCCTCCCTAGATGGGAGAAGGGCTTCCCCTTTGGTCCTTGGCTCCCATGGCTTGGGAGGGGCGAGAGCCCCTCCGAGATTGGATCTATCTCTCTGTTTCTGCGTTCTGGAATTCTGCCCTGGCACCATTTCTTTTATATCTGGAGATCCGTAACTCCAATTGGATTGAAACCTTTGCCCAGATCGTTTTTCAAAAATTAGCTTTCTTGCGGCCAAAGAAGGGTATCAACCGCCTTACGAGTGGCCAATGAGGGTGGGGGCGCGCCCACCTTAAGTGGGCGTGGGCCCCTATCTCCTGGCCACCTCAGGCACCGTCTCGCGTTGATTTTTCTTCCAAAAAATCACAAATATTCCAAAATAATTCTCTGTCCGTTTTTATCCCGTTTGGACTCAGTTTGATATGGGGTTTCTGTGAAACATAAAACATGCAACAGACAGGAACTAGCACTGGGCACTGGATTAATATGTTAGTCCCAAAAAATAGTATAAAAAGTTGCCAAAAGTATATGAAAGTTGTAGAATATTGGCATGGAACAACCAAAAATTATAGATACGACGGAGACGTATCATCGGTCTACATCCTAAGCACTCAGGGGTCTTGTCCCCATCTCCCTTTGCACTCCTGCATGTTGCATACATGGCCTGGAGCAGACCCACCCCCTTATATAAGCGCAGGTGGTTACCGTCCAACCGGGCGCGCGCTGCTCAATCTCTGACGTTTGAAGTGCTTTTGGCGAACCATACGGCGTGAAGTGACCATACTTATTCTCGCGTGATGGTTAGTGCGAAAAGGACAGAGGCCTACTCAAATCATATATCCAAACCCGTTAGTGTCTTGGGAGTGCGCAGAGACGATCAGTGAACCCGTCGCCCCGTCTTGAGGTCTTACGGCAAGGGTCAGGCCAACCCCTCTCTAGGGCAGTCTGTCTACCCGGCCGTGCCTCGTAATTATCTCATGGGTTCACTCCAGGTCTACCCGACTTCAGTAACTCATGCGGGTACCCCTCGAGGCCGACCCGACTTCAACAAGGTTCTGAGGTAAAGTCAAGGTAACCATGTGTCCATAACATCAAGGGGGAAATCTGAGGTATCACCCTCGATGGATTCCCACTCGATGTAACCGTCAAGGTGACCTTGGAGGAATTACCCTCTATGGGTTCACACTTGAGGCGCTGCATGACGGAGTCGTCATCGGGAGTGGTGAAGGACGAATCACCCTCCGTAATCCACAACTGATTAGCTACACTACAAGTATATCATCAGAAGTGCGAGATGAGGTATCACCCTCGGCACTCGATAATAGCTCTGCAGAGTCAAACAACTAAGGGGGGTGTGCGGTGATGTGGTGGTCTCTGCACATTGATCACATTGATCAAGTCATCAGTGATGTAGCGGGGCAACAAGGACAAGGGTGAGAGGTCACTAATGGATCACTAATCAACCTATATTAAGCATATAGGATATCAGGTAAAGTAACAACAACAAGTTACAAAAATAGGCTATGCATCAGAATAGGAGCTATTGAACAATAGTAGCAAAATCTAATGCAAGCATGAGCGAGAAAGAGTGGGCGGTATAGGAATGATCAAGGGGGTTTTGCTTGCCTGGAAGCTGTGCTGAAAGAGGATGGACTTCAGGGGCGTAGTCATACTTGGGAGCAGCGTCGGTCTCTGGGTCTACCAGAGAGAAAAGGGGGAAGAAACAACAAATATAAAGCAAACAAATGCATCACAATCCATGACATGGCAATAAGTCGTGCTAGGGTGAGCTAACGCAGTGCTACACGTTACATACGAATCGGAAAAACATCTGGGAATGTTTTCCCTGCTTTCGGCGGTTATGGACAGATGACACAAAGGGGAAGTATCCATGTTCATCATGTTAGAGACAAGTGACAGGTATGTAGATATCATATATTCGGATTCTTCTTATTTTTCTAAGCAACTTTCATATTTATACATTATTTTCATCTGATTTATAGATTATTTTATATGATTTTTCAAATTTTACAACAATATTATGAAATTCTCTTGGTTAATTTTAATACGAAAATAAGTTATTTTATTGCATCGGCAGTACGTTAGGGTGACCTCATGAGTCAACACAACCGGTCCAGATCAAACCTGACCATCGGGACCCACATGTCATACACAGAAGGCTAAACAAAGATTAAATTAACTAAAATGGGGTTAATTAGCCAGTGGACTCCATCTATCAATGACTAAACTTAATTATCAAATTAAGTTTAATTAGAGAATACTTTAATTAGCGAGTGGGGCCTGCATATCAGTGACTGGAGCTGCCTAGTCGGCATGGTTTACTGGTCAACCCGGTCAACTAGGCCCCTGGGACCAACTGGCCAGTGACCCAGGGAGGCCCATGTGTCAGGCCAGGTCAGCGGCATCGGCGACCAAATACCGCGCGCATGGGAACTCGGCAAAAATCAGCTATGGGCATCCATTTCGCACGGGTTGGGCGCGTTCAAATGTGTGCTTGATGCCACATCGATCTGTGGTGGTGGCGTCATCGGAGAGGCACTACAACGACGGCCACGAGCTCAGGGGCGGCGACTGGAATCGGGCGAGCTCGGCTACGGCGAAGCAGGACATGGAAAGGGTAGCGGATGTTGGTGTTGGATTGCTGGGGAGGTGCTGAGCACGACACCGTACTCAGACACGGGCGTGTTGTGGCCACGACACTGAGTCCAACTACGGCGACGGGTACGGCCATGATACGTGTCCAACGTATCTATAATTATGATTGTTCCATGCTATTATATTATCCACCTTGGATATTTTATATGCATTATTATGCTATTTTATATCATTTTTTGGGCCTAACCTATTAACCTAGTGCCTAGTGCCACTTGCTATTTTCCCCATGTTTTTGCCTTTTATAGAAAATCGATACCAAACGAAAAGAAACTTATTGATGATTTTTCATGGACAAGAATACACCTATGAAGCCTCGGGAGAAGACCAGAAGGTCCACGGGTGAGCCATAAGCTCACCAGGCACGCCCTAGGGGGGTTCGCCCTATGAGCTTGTGGGCCCCTGTGGCTCCTCTAACCCTAATCTCAGCTCCGTAAATACCCAACTATTCCCCGTATACTAGAGGGCACACAAAAAATACTTTTCTGCCACCGCAAGCTTCTGTCCTCATGAGATCCCATCTTGGGGCCTTGTCCGGTACTCTGCCAGAGGGGGATTCGATCACGGAGGGCTTCTACATGAACCTTGCTGCCCTTCGGATGATGTGTGAGTAGTTTAGCACAAACCTATGGGTCCATAGCTAGTAGCTAGTTGGCTTCTTCTCTCTTTAATCTTCAATACAACATTCTCCTTGATGTTCTAGGAGATCTATTCGATGTAGTCTTCTTTTGTGGTGCGTTTGTTGAGATCCGATGAATTGTGGATTCATGATCAGATTACGTATGAATAATATTTGAGTCTTCTCTAAAAGCTTTTATGCATGATTAAGATTGCTTTGTATTTCTCTCAGATCTATTGATTTGGTTTGGCCAACTAGATTGATTTTTCTTGCAATGGGAGAGGTGCTTTCTTTTGGGTTCAATCTTGCGATGTCCTCACCCAGTGATAGAAGGGGTAGCGAGGCACATATTGTATTGTTGCCATCAAGGATAAAAACATGGGGTTTATTTCATATTGATTGGATCTATCCCTCTACATCATGTCATCTTGCTTAAGGTGTTACTTTGTTCTTGTTAACTTAATACACTAGATGCATGATGGATAGCGGTCGATGTCTGGAGTAATAGTAGTAGATGTAGAATTGTTTCGGTCTACTTGTCACAGACGTGATGCCTATATTCATGATCATTGCCTTATATATCATCATAACATGCGCTTTTCTATCAATTGCTCGGCAGTAATCTGTTTGCCCACCATATGCGTTCTTTCAAGAGAGAGGCCTCTAGTGAAAACTATGGCCCTGGGTCTATTTTTATCATATTATTTTCAGATCTATAAAACCAAAAACCAAAAAATACCTTGCTGGAATTAATTTTCTTTACTTAATTTTGCACTTTATTTATCTTGTATACCTATCTCTATCATATCTTATCCTTCCAAGTAACCCAAAAGGGATTGACAACCCCTTTCTCACGTTGGGTGCAAGTATTTGTTTGTTTGTGTAGGTGCTATCATTGGAGACTTGTGTGTTCCTTCTACTGGATTGATACCTTGGTTCTTAACAGAGGGAAATACTTATCTCTACTTTGCTACATCACCCTTTCCTCTTCAAGGGAAAAACCAATGCAAGCTCAAGAAGTATCAGGCCATGGTAGGAGAGCTATATACCGAGCGCATCGTACGGTGGGAAGCAAGGCAAAAGATTGATATGCTCACCGTGAGCCGATAGGGGTGCAGAATGGGCTCAGGGAGGAAGATAGCGTCCTGGGGCTTGATATAGTGATGCCCGGCTCGAAAGAGAGGCAGGGGAGGACGCAGCGGTTGTCGGTGGGAAGCAAGGCAAAAGACGGCGGAAGGAGCTCGATGGCCGCGCTAGGACATGGCCATGGTTATGATGACGCTCGGGCGAGGTGGAGAGCGAGCGGGAGAGAGAGAGAGAGAGAGAGAGAGAGAGAGCGAGAGAGAGAGAGAGAGAGCATGTGGGAGGAGGAGATGAGGACGGGCGTGAGTTGGAGGGGACGAGTCCGAGGGGCCGCAGGGTGGCACCCTTATCCCCTCCACAGCGGGGCCAATGAGGCGGACCGGCGGGGACGAACGGGCGGGGGCGCGTGCTCGGTCGGCTGCCCCTATAGCAAGGTAGGAGGCGACCGAGGTGAGGTGGGCTGGGCCGTCCACTGTGGACTAGAGCCCAGTCTACCTAGATCTTTTCTTTTTCTTTTCTTATTTCTTTTTTTACTTTTCCAGTTTTCATTTTTGTTTTGCCTTAAATTTTAATAGCATTTTCGTTTCATAAAATATGAAACTTGGGCCAATAATTATACTGCAATATTGGACACTACCACAAAAAGTTTGAGAGCTATTTAAATTAGTTTGCATTTTTCATTAATTGGAAAAACATTTAAAATATTGTTTTGGCCCTGTTTTAATTGTTTTAGGGAATTTAAATACTTTGTATAATGTTGGCTTGTCCACGACAATTACTCTGTGATTATTTGCAATATTATGAACATTTTGGAATCAAAGTGATCAGGCGTTGTTTAGCAAATTGTCTTTGCATAATCAGAGAGGGTGACTATAGCTTATTACATGGGGTGTTACACTTCCCTTCTCATCTTAGTTGCAACCATCATCTTATAAGCTTATCTTGCTGAAAAGTTACCACTTTTTCAAAATTCCAAACCCAACTATGAGCAATACCCCTTGTACATATTGGTATACTAATTATGGCTGGCATGTCAATTGGTATAGAAACCTTGGTGATTTTCTCATTGTCACATCTAGCTGAAGTGTAATCAATGAGTTCAGAGACATATACATGAGGATTGTCCGACCGACATCCAAGTGGGATCATCATCACATCCCTTGGTATCCAGTCTATCCATATATTAGTTGAAGCTCCATTACCAATTCTCCTAATAAATCCTTGTTTTAGGACATCACGTCCCTCCACAATAGCTCTCCATATCTGGCTAGGGTGGTTCCCCAGTTCTACATCTGCTATGGAACCAGCGGGAAAGTAGACAACCTTTAAGATTCTTGCGCTAAGCGATTCTAGTGTTTTGAAGTATGCTCCATGCCCACTTCGCTAATAAAGACAAATTAAATAGTTAAAAATCCTTGAACCCAAACCCCACATATACTTGGGTTATGTCAAAGTTTCCCACAATGCATTCCCTTAGGCCCAAATTAAATAGGTTAAATCAAAGTAGCGCATAAACTAGGGTTTAAGCTTCTCTCACTCTAGCGACCCATCATCTCATAACTACTCCACAATGCATTCACTTAGGCCCAAAGATGCTGAAGTGCCATGTAGACGATGTTCACATGACACCACTAAGGGAATCACAACATACATATCATCATCAAAATATCGAACACATATTTGTCGGATTTCGGGTTCCGGCAGACCCTCAAGGTTCGAACTCTGGGGTGCGCATGAAGATCACACCCCCAGCCTACCCATGTCTCGTCGCCTCGCAAGGATCTAAAACTACGCCAAGAACAACACAAGGGACACGAGATTTATATTGGTTCAGGCCACCATTGTGGTGTAATACCCTACTCTAGTTTGTGGTGTGTGGATTGCCTCAGGGGCTAATGATGAACAGTACAAGGAAGAACAGCCTCGCGAGGGTCTGTTCTTGGCTGGGGCGATGAACTGCTAGGGGAGTTCAGTCGCCTCTCTCTCTCTCTCTATCTCCAGATGCCTCTCTACCCTATGGGTGCCTAGTCCTATTTATAGGTGGAAGCCCTGGGCCTCTCCCCAAATATTGAGTGGGAAGGGCGCCAACAATTGGCCATTTTGAAGGGGAACCTCTAGTAAACTTATCCTGACTAAAGTTGGTCCTCGCCTGCCAAAGGCCCTGACGATGACGCTGGATTGGGCTCCACGATGACCTCCGTTCTGCTGTCCTGCTGGTCTTGGTCTTGTTGCACCGAAATGGTTGCCTTTGCTTGATACTCTCGCCTGCGCTTGCCCCCTTTGCACCAAAGAGAAAACAAAGACTCTGCGCAGGCCGGCGCCCACCTGGCGCCCGCCTGGCCTTGGTCGTCATGGCTTGCGTCATGAGCACCTCGCGAGGTACCCCGCCTTGATCTCTCCGCCTCCTCGTGAGCCAGCCTAATGAGGTCGTGCCCGAGGAAGTCTCATGTCGTCCTCCCCGCAAGGCTTGGCCCCTCGCGAGGGTCTTGAGCATGTGTTGATTAAGATGGGCCGTACTGGGCCACTCCTTGAGCCACGCCGCAGGCCGCAGGCAGGCAAGTCTGGGTACCCCCGTTCCCAGAACACCGACAGTAGCCCCCGGGCCCAAGGCACGCTTGGCCTTGGCTTAGCAGAGAAGCGAAGGGGCAAGTGCGAAGCGCCGTGGGCCCCAATAGCCTGCGGCCTTGGGAGCCGCGTGGCGGTTGATTGGACGTGGGCGTCCCTGTTCCCCCACGCCTCCTTATTTTGCGCCCAGCTAGGTGGACCCGCGGTTACACACAGTCAACCCTCTTTTCGCCGCTCGCGCGCCTCCTGCTCTTCCTTCTCTCGAGCTCTAGCCTCCACTTCCAATCCAATCTCGAATCCTCCCCCTTCCTGTCGCCATGGTTCCGACAAAGAAGGGGAAAGGGCAAAAGTCTGTGCCCTCGCCCCACCCGTCGCCATCGACGGCTCCTGCCGTCGACCAGTCGATCATACTCAACCGGGAAGGCTTGGACAAGGTCAGTTCTGCCCTTGCCACCATCTTCAACGAGTGCGGGAGGACGACGGTCTGGCCCGTGTCTCACTTCTCTATTGACAGAATAGTCACCGAAGTCCGGTACTTCTCTATTGACTGGTTCCCCCCTTTTCTGATTTCCTCAATGCCGTACTTTCCCATTACCAGATCCACATGATGCATTTGGGTCCCGAATCCATTACTCTTCTTGCCGTTTTCGCTTTTATTTGCGAGGCGATGATGGGCATTCCTCCTTTGGTTGCCTTGCTGCGCCACTTCTTCTCTTTGCGCCTTAGCGACCCCACCCAATGCTTGGGGTGCGTGAGCTTCTTTGCCGCACCAGAAACAGCGGCTTCGGGAATTGATTTCAGCCTTCCTCCGCCTGCGACTGGGTTTCGGGAGTGGTGGCTGTACGTGGATGTCGAAGTACCCAGCCCCCTACTCTCGGAACCCACCTTGCCCGCTATCCCAAATTTGGGCTAGGGCCGGGAGACGCTCACGAGCTCCCGGCACGTCTTCTTCTGGCATCGCTTTGCGAACCTGAGGGCGCTCGGTGTGACGGCACCCAAGGTGGTGAAGGAGTTCCTCCTGTGCTGCATTGCCCCTCTCCAGCGTCATTCATGCCGGATGTGGGCCTTCAGGGGGCGTGAAGACCGGATGAGGCTCCAAGAGGAAGATCTGTCGCCTGAAGTGCTGAAGAAGGTTCTCATGATCCTGACTGGGGACCCTTCCCCTGGCAGCATCCAGCAAGGGGGTGCCCTGCTGTACCTTTGCTCAAACAGGGATGATTTTGTGAAGCAGATGCCCAGCTTCGATGAATGGGGGTTGTGCCCTGCAGGCCTCAAGGGACCTCGCGAGAACCCAGTTGTGGTGGTTGCCCTTCCGGTTGCCCACGATGGCCCTTCCTCGAGTGGTGGAGCTGGGAGGCAAGGGCCGCCGGGGGCTGAGGGGGCCACCATCGGGACGATGACGCTACGCGGAACTCCTGAGGTGGCAGCCCCTGAGGCCCGCCCTGGGGCGGCTGAAGGTATTGAGCCGCGGCCCGCAGCTCCTGTGGCAGAGGCCCCTGAGGCCCCGGCCACCCTTCATGGTGCAATGTCCGGCGGCGTGTGCCAGGGCGATTCCCCCGATGCCGGTCACATTGGCGCTTCTTCCTCGTCGCAGGCTGACCCTTGCGCCGAGCTCCTGGGCCGCTTCCGCGTGGACTTTGAGGCTCTCCGAAAGAGAAGGGACGCCTTGGGTGATGATTACCCTTGCCGCCTATTGAAGCGTAGGAAGTACTTCGCCACCGACGAGTAAGCCTTCCCCTTTCTCAGTCCCTTACTTTCCTGCTGCTTCAGCTAATCATTGCCTTGCAGGGCCCTTACTGCCGAGCTCACGGAGATGGCTAAGGAGCCATCCCTCCAGGCCTCGCCCTCTCCACCATCCTCGGGCGCCCCGGGCTCAAGCACTGCCCTTGTGGTGAGGTCAGTTGGAGAGGTGAGCCATCCTGTCATGCGTCATGATTTTGCGTACCTCACGACCATCCTTCGCGAGCCCTCTCGGGGCATAGCCAGCCTGCCCAGGGCTCTTCGATTGGTCGTGGGCGATGACTGGCTGAGGTCGGTCTTGCGTTCTTCCTCGGGGGATGAACCGGCTCTGGGCTAGGCATCTGGCGAGGCGCGTTCGGCCATCGCGAGGGCGCCAGCCCCCAGCCCCCTAACCAGATGGGGAGCACTGGTCCGTGGCTCTCCGCGCGCGCCTGGGGCAGAGGATGACGCGGAAGACATGCTCGAGCGCGCTCGGGAGCACCGCGCCCTCCGCCAAGGGTTCCTCTAGAGGGCGGCTGACGCAGTGAGCCAACTCGGTGTAGAGCTTGCTGACGAGGATGCGCGCCTTGAGGCTGAGGGCCTGTGCCTCGCTGAGGAGAGGCACAAGCTGAAGGTGGCCGTTTCCCTTGCGCGCCACCAGCGTGACCTCGATAATGAGGAAGCCGAGGTGTCGCTGGCGGCTTCTTGGGAGGCCTGCTCCCGGGCCGTCGAGGAGGCTCAAGAGGCTAGCAAGCGGCGCAAGGCCACAGAAGAGCGGGCGTGGGAGCTCTGGGCCTGGAGTAGCTCCCTGGAGCAACAGTTGGAGTTGCGCAAGGCGGCCCTTGCGTTGATGAAGGGGGGCTCGGTCGACCGGGCGGAGCTTCAGAGACATGAGGAGGCACTAACGCCGGAGGCCACCGAGCGCACCCTGGACTTCGAGCAATTGGAGACGAGGGAGCGCCTGGTGGCGCAAGCGCAGGATGACGTTGCCGCGAGGGAAGCCCGAGCCTCAGAAGAGGTTGATCGCCGGGCGGTGGCGGCCTGCTTGGACCTCGAGCGCGAGCTCGAGGAGAGGCTGGAGTTAATCAAGGTCGAAGCAGAGGGCAGGACCGCCGCCCTGAAGGCCAAGCTGGATGAGGTGACGCAGCGTGTGCACGCTGCCGGGGCGCCCTTGGCGCGGTACAAGTGGAACTGGCTTCCTCCCGTGCCGAGGTGCTTCTTCTTCATCAAAGGGTGGACGCGGCTGAGGCCGTCGCGTGGCGGAGCGAGGACGAGATACGCCAGCGGCAGACCCTGGAGCACATGCATGGCCCTATGATCTGCGCGCTTCGGAAAAGAGCTAACACAGCCTTGGGCAACATCTGCGAGGCGGACGTTGGGGAGCCTCATGAGGTTAACTATGCCAGTAACCTTTAGTTCTTCACTGACGTGGTGACGCAGCGAGAGACGCGGTCGGGCAGAGCTGACAGGTTGGTGGAGGAGAGGAGTCGTGCCCTGCTTGGGCGTGCTTTTTCTCGTGTCTTCAGTCATCTTCAGAACATGGACCCCCACTTTGACTTTGATGCCGCCATCGCACCGGTGCCCCCGGCCATCCGGGGCAACCTGGCGCATTGGGTGGAAGACAACGTGGACGCCCTTGTTAGGGCCTTCACTGCTGATGACGACGGTGTGGTCGTGGTGGCTGATGAGGGCGACGTGGTGAATGGCCCAGGTGCTAGTGACGGCGACGTAGAAGGTGATGGTGTGGCCAATGATGCTAGTGACGACTCCGGAGGTGCCTCTGAGGATGCATTGGGGGATTTATACGATTGACCACATGATGTTCCTGCTTTTACCCTACGCAGAGAGAGTTCGGGCTTGGCCCAGAAGGTTGCAAGAGCATTTTGGGAGGGGGAGCCCCTCGTGTAAAAACTTGCAGTTAGCGTATTTGTAGACATGATATCACCCGTGTGCCTGTGCCAGGCGGCTGGCTTCATGGCGGGCCGACTGGCTTATTTACCTTCGACCCGCGTGGGCCCTGAGTGCCTCCTGAACGAGCCTATTGAACCTGCAAGGAGAACCTCCTAAGAGGGCGTGGCGATGGCAGTCTGGGCTGCGCGCATGCTGGGCCTGGACCGGCTCGCGAGGGGCTCACGAGGGGAGGCGGCTGAGGCTGGATGGACGCAAAGCGGTAACCAGAATGCGAGAGATTGCTCGAACGAGACTAAACACCCCTTCCCTGAACACACGTAAGTCTCAAGCTCAAATCCAACTTAAATCCGAACGGGAGAAAAACGACAACCAAAGGAAAGGCAAAAAAGCAGAAAGGCCGTGTCCGGCACCTAGTCTAGTCTTTGAAGTCTTCTCACCAGCGCGGAGCTAAGTGCTGCCACTGGGCGTGGGCGAGAGCCCCCGAGGCCCGAGGGCGGCTCTCCGGAGACTCCGGGGCATGTACAGCCCCACTCATTATTACGTGAGAGTGTCACGGGGCGGTGAGCTTCACAGGCACTAGGCCTTCTTCATAGGTACCGGCCTTGCTTCATATCGCCAGATGAGGGCCCCGCCTTGCACCACACTCTATCGCCAACAATGACGGCCGGAGACCAAGGACGCCACCGATGGGATAGAGCGGTCGCCAGTTGTTCCCCCGACGACCACGGGTCCTCTGCCGGGGGTAGGCCCCGAGGCACCTCCCTGGCGGAGGGCCTACCTCCTAAGGACGCCCTGCTCTGAGCGCCGCGGGGGCGAGGCCAGATCTCGGCCCCCTCCTGCATCCCCTGGTGCCCTCCTCCTGAGGGGTAGGAAGCTGTTGGATTGGGGCGGCCATCCGGCGCGACGACCTGTACCTCCTGCGATCCATGGTTAGCGTATGCTTGTTCCTGAGAGATTAGCGGTACCCGATAGTCGCTGCCTCCAGCGCGGTCAGCGAGGCTTTCCTTGGGCTCCTGAAAGAGTTCGGCTTCGTGCATCTCTTCCCCCCAAACTGGGCAAAGGAACGAGCCATGGTCTTCCTCCTGCGCGTGTCCTTGATCCACCATGTGGGGCACATACGCTTCCGGGGCCGCCGCCCCGAATGCCTCGCTATAGTTCCCCGTGTGCCACGCAGCCCCGCTCGAGGTGCCCACCTAGGAGTGGTAGCGCGGTGGCCCACCGGGTCTGTGGATTGTAGTGGACCCCCTTCGTTGGTCGGAGGCGGAGGCGGCAGTATGGGCAGCCTGGCGCCGACGGCCGGGTTGGCATTGGAGTGGCCCTGGAATCCGCTCGGAGCTATGCGGGCGTGCGCGGGGCCTCCGTGCGGTCCACCTTGGGCCTGAGGAGGTGGCTGGGCGCCGAAGGGGTGAGCCCCCGAGGTGGCGGAGCCCAGGAGCTCCGCCACCCGCTCCAGAAGCACGTCACGGCCGCCCTCCAGTAGCCTGCATCACAGCAGCTCTCGGGCCATAGTGAGTGCGGCCCTTGAGTTTGCCTGCTCCCGCCGGGTGTATGGCACCGTGGTCGCGGCATAGCTTGAGGCCCTTACTGCCGACCGCACCTGCCGCGGCGTGAGAGCTGGTGCCGCCTGGCCGTGTCGCCCGCAGCCCGCAGCGCCCTGCGGACCGCAGGCTACCTAGGGCACAGGGTTGAGGTCGCCCTGGGCAAGAAGCTCTGTGCGGGCAAGGCAGGCCACCCAGGGATCGGGATCGCCCGTTAGGTTGCCGGACATGATGATGATGATGCGACGGGTGGCGAAACACAAGGCGACGGAAGGCGGATTCCGGCGCACCCCTACCTGGCGCGGCAAATGTCGAATTTCGGGTTCCGGCAGACCCTCAAGGTTCGAACTCTGGGGTGCGCACGAAGATCACACCCCCAGCCTACCCATGTCTCGTTGCCTCGCAAGGATCTAAAACTATGCCAAGAACAACACAAGGGACACAAGATTTATACTGGTTCAGGCCACCATTGTGGTGTAATACCCTACTCAAGTTTGTGGTGTGTGGATTGCCTCAGGGGCTGATGATGAACAGTACAAGGAAGAACAGCCTCGCGAGGGTCTGTTCTTGGCTGGGGCGATGAACTGCTAGGGGAGTTCAGTCGCCTCTATCTCTCTATCTCCAGATGCCTCTCTACCCTGTGGGTGCCTAGTCCTATTTATAGGCGGAAGCCCTGGGCCTCTCCCCAAATATTGACCGGGAAGGGAACCAACAATTGGCCATTTTGAAGGGGAACATCTAGTACACTTATCCTGACTAAAGTTAGTCCTCGCCTGCCAAAGGCCCTGACGATGACGCCGGCTTGGGCTCCACGATGACCTCCGTTCTGCAGTCTTGTTGGTCTTGGTCTTGTTGCACCGAAATGGTTGCCTTTGCTTGATACTCTCGCCTGCTATTGCCCCCTTTGCACCAAAGAGGAAACAAGGACTCTGTGCAGGCCGGCGCCCGCCTGGCCTTGGTCATCATGGCTTGCGCCATGAGAACCTCGCGAGGTACCCCACCTTGATCTCTCCGCCTCCTCACGAGCCAGCCTGATGAGGCCGTGCCCGAGGAAGCCTCCTCTCGTCCGCCCCGCGAGGCTTGGCCCCTCGCAAGGGTCTTGAGCATGTGTTGATGAAGATGGGCCATACTGGGCCAGTCCTTGAGCCACGCCGCAGGCCGCCGGGAGGCATGTCTGGGTACCCCCGTTCCCAGAATGCCGACAATATCAAATTCACATGATTACTTGCAACATGGCTTCTCCCGTGACTGCTACTTCTTGAGCTTGCGTTGATTTTTCCCTTGAAGGGGAAAGGGTGATGCAGAAAAATAAAGTAACTATTTCCTTCAGATAAGAACCAAGGTATATCAATCCAGTAGGAGGCACAAGCAACTCCCCAATATATGCACCTACACAAACTAACAATCACTTGCACTAAAGGTGAAAAGGGTTTGTCAATCCCTTCACAGTCACTTGCAAGAGTGAGATCTCATAGAGATAGATTTCAAAGATAAGTAAAAGGTGCCATAAAGTAAACACAAATAAATTGCAGCAAGGTATTCTTGGATTTTTAGTTTCATAAATCTGAAAATGTATGGAAAATAGACCCGGGGGCCATAGGTTTTACTAGAGGCTGCTCTCTTGAACAAAACATATGGTGGGTAAACAAATTACTGTTGAGCAACTGATAGAAAAGCGCAAAGTATAACGATATCTAAGGCAATGATCATGAGTATAGGCATCACATCCATGAAAAGTAGACCGACTCCTGGCTCAATCTACTACTATTACTACACACATCGACTGACTCCTGCCTGCATCTAGAGTATTAAGTTCATAAGAATAGAGTATTGCCTTAAGCTCAAGCAATATGATATAGTCCCCAATCATTTTATCCTTAATGGCAACAAAACAATACGTGCCTCGCTACCCCTACTATCACTGGGTGAGGACGCCGCAAGATTGAACCCATCACAAAGCACCTCTCCCATTGCAAGAGAAACCAATCTAGTAGGCCAAACCATATCGATATATCGGAGAGAAATACTAGGATATCTCAATCATGCATAAAAGAGTTCAGAAAAGACTCAAATAATATTCATAGATAATATGATCATAAATCCACAATTCATGGAATCTCAATAAACGCACCGCAAAAGAAGATTACATTGAATAGATCTCCAAGAACATCGAGGAGAACATTGTATTGAAGATCAAAGAGAGAGCAAAGCCCATGTAGACACTAGCGATGGACCCTTAGGTCCGTGGTAAAGTACTCACGCATCATCAGAAGGGCAACAAGGTTGGTTGAGAGGCCCTTCGTGATCGAATCCCCCTCCGTCAGAGTGCCGGAAAAGCCCCCAAGATGGGATTGAAGGAAATATGCCCTAGAGGCAATAATAAAGTTATTATTTATTTCCTCATATCATGATAAATGTTTATTATTCATGCTAGAATTGTATTACCCGGAAACATAATACATGTGTGAATACATAAACAAACATAATGTCACTAGTGTGCCTCTATTTGACTAGCTCATTAATCAAAGATGGTTATGTTTCCTAACCATAGACATGTGTTGTCATTTGATTAATGGGATCACATCATTAGGAGAATGATGGGATTGACTTGACCCATTCCGTTAGCCTAGCACTTGATCGTTTAGTATGTTGCTATTGCTTTCTTCATGACTTATACAAAGTTCCTACAACTATGAGATTATGCAACTCCTGTTTACCGGTGGAACACTTTGTGTGCTACCAAACGTCACAGCGTAACTGGGTAATTATAAAGGAGCTCTACAGGTGTCTCCGAAGGTACATGTTGAGTTTGCGTATTTCGAGATTAGGTTTTGTCACTCTGATTGTCGGAGAGGTATCTCTGGGCCCTCTCGGTAATGCACATCACTATAAGCCTTGCAAGCAATGTAGCTAATGAATTAGTTACGGAATGATGCATTACGTAACGAGTAAAGAGACTTGCCGGTAACGAGATTGAACTAGGTATTGGATACCAACGATCGAATCTCGGGCAAGTAACATACCGATGACAAAGGGAACAACGTATGTTGTTATGCGGTTTGACCGATAAAGATCTTCGTAGAATATGTAGGAGCCAATATGAGCATCTAGGTTCCGCTATGTGTTATTGACCGGAAACAGTTCTAGGCCATGTCAACATAGTTCTTGAACCCGTAGGGTCCGCACGCTTAACGTTACGATGACAGTTTTATTATGAGTTTATAGGTTTTGATGTACCGAAGGTTGTTTGGAGTCCTGGATGTGATCACAGAGATGACGAGGAGTCTCTAAATGGTCGAGACATAAAGATTGATATATTGGACGACAATATTCGGACACCAGAAGTGTTCCGGGTGATTTCCTCGGGGGAAGTATTGGGCCTTAGTGGGCCTGAGGGAAGAGAGAGGGCAGCAGCCCAGGAGCTGGCGCCCCCCCATGGGGAGTCCGAATTGGACTAGGGGAGGGGGCGCGAGCCCTCTTTCCCTCTCCCTCTCCCTCTCCCTCTCTTTCCTTCCCCATTCATCCTTCCTAGTTGGACTAGGAAAGGGGAGTCCTACTCCCACTAGTAGGAGGACTCCCCCCTCCTTGGCGCGCCCCCTAGGGCCGGCCGGCCTCCCCCTTGCTCCTTTATACACGGGGGCAGGGGGGCACCTCTAGACACACAAGTTGATCTTCGTGATCGTTCCTTAGCCGTGTGCGGTGCCCCCCTCCACCATATTCCACCTCGATCATAGCGTTGCGGTGCTTAGGCGAAGCCCTGCATCAGTAGAACATCATCATCGTCACCACGCCGTCGTGCTGACGGAACTCATCCCTGACACCCTACTGGATCGGAGTCCGGGGATCGTCATCAAGCTAAACATGTGCTGAACTCGGAGGTGCCGTATGTTCGGTACTCGGATCGGTCGGTTCGTGAAGACGTACGACTACATCAACCGCGTTGTCATAACGCTTCCGCTTATGGTCTACGAGGGTACGTAGACAACACTCTCCCCTCTTGTTGCTATGCATCACCATGATCTTGCGTGTGCATAGGAATTTTTTTGAAATTACTATGTTCCCCTACAATGGCATCCGAGCCTGGTTTTATGCATAGATGTCATATGCACGAGTAGAACACAAGTGAGTTGTGGGCGATACAAGTCATACTGCGTACCAGCATGTTGTACTTTGGTTCAGTGGTATTGTGAGATGAAGCGGCCCGGACCGACATTACGCGTATGCTTACGCGAGACTGGTTTCACCTTTATGAGCACTCGCGCTTAAAGGTGACTGGCGGATGTCTGTCTCTCTCACTTTAGTTGAACCGAGTGTGGCTACGCCCGGTCCTTGCGAAGGTTAAAACAGCACTAACTTGATGAACTATCGTTGTGGTTTTGATGCATAGGTAAGAACGGTTCTTGCTCAGCCCGTAGCAGCCACGTAAAATTTGCAACAACAAAGTAGAGGACGTCTAACTTGGTTTTGCAGGGCATGTTGTGATGTGATATGGTCAAGACGTGATGCTATATTTTATTGTATGAGATGATCATGTTTTGTAACCGAAGTTATCGGCAACTGGCAGGAGCCATATGGTTATCGCTTTATTGTATGAAATGCAAATGCCCTGTAATTGCTTTACTTCATCACTAAGCGGTAGCGATAGTCGTAGAAGCAATAGATGGCGTAACGACAATGATGCTACGATGGAGATCAAGGTGTCGCGCCGGTGATGATGCACAACGGTGCTTCGGAGATGGAGATCACAAGCACAAGATGATGATGGCCATATCATATCACTTATATTGATTGCATGTGATGTTTATCCTTTATGCATCTTATCTTGCTTTGATTGACGGTAGCATTTTAAGATGATCTCTCACTAAATTATCAAGAAGTGTTCTCCCTGAGTATGCACCATTGTGAAAGTTCTTCGTGCTGAGACACCACGTGATGATCGGGTGTGATAGGATCTACGTTCAAATACAATGGGTGCAAAACAGTTGCACACGCAGAATACTCTGGTTAAAACTTGACGAGCCTAGCATATACAGATATGGCCTCGGAACATGGAGACCGAAAGGTCAAACGTGAATCATATAGTAGATATGATCAACATAGAGATGTTCACCATTGAAACTACTACATCTCACATGATGATCGGACATGGTTTAGTCGATTTGGATCACGTGATCACTTAAA
Organism: Triticum aestivum; assembly: GCF_018294505.1. NCBI lineage: Eukaryota > Viridiplantae > Streptophyta > Magnoliopsida > Poales > Poaceae > Triticum > Triticum aestivum. The sequence goes on along the minus strand of NC_057798.1, from coordinate 613,347,392 downwards.
TGACTAGAGAGATGTCTGTCTAAGTGGGAGTTCTTAAGTAATATGATTAATTGAACTTAAATTTATCATGAACTTAGTACCTGATAGTATTTTTCTTGTCTATGTTTGTTGTAGATAGATGGCTCGTGCTGTTGTTCCGTTGAATTTTAATGCATTCCTTGAGAAAGCTAAGTTGAGAGATGATGGTAGCAATTACACGGACTGGGTCCGTAACCTGAGGATTATCCTCATTGCTGCACAGAAGAATTACGCCCTGGAAGCACCGGTGGGTGCCAGGCCTGCTGCAGATGCAATCGACGATGTTAAGAATGCCTGGCAGAGCAAAGCTGATGACTACTCGATAGTTCAGTGTGCCATGCTTTACGGCTTGGAACCGGGTCTTCAACGACGTTTTGAACGTCATGGAGCATATGAGATGTTCCAGGAGTTGAAGTTAATATTTCAAGAAAATGCCCGGATTGAGAGATATGAAGTCTTTAGTAAGTTCTATAGCTGTAAGATGGAGGAGAATAGTTCTATCAGCGAACACATACTCAAAATGTCTGGGTATATAATAATCACTTGATTCAACTGGGAGTTAATCTTCCTGATGATAGTGTCATTGATAGAATTCTTCAATCACTGCCACCAAGCTACAAGAGCATCGTGATGAATTATAATATGCAAGGGATGGACAAGACTATTCCCGAGCTCTTTGCAATGCTAAAAGCCGCGGAGGTAGAAATCAAGAAGGAGCATCAAGTGTTGATGGTCAACAAGACCACCAGTTTCAAGAAAAAGGGCAAAGGGGAGAAGAAGGGGAACTTCAAGAAGAACAACAAACAAGTTGCTGCTCAAGAGAAGAAACCCAAGTCTGGACCTAAGCCTGAGACTGAGTGCTTCTACTGCAAGCAGACTAGACACTGGAAGTGGAACTGCCCCAAGTATTTGGCGGATAAGAAGGATGGCAAAGTGAACAAAGGTATATGTGATATACATGTTATTGATGTGTACCTTACTAATGCTCGCAGTAGTACCTGGGTATTAGATACTGGTTCTGTTGCTAATATTTGCAACTCAAAACAGGGACTACGGATTAAGCGAAGATTGGCTAAGGACGAGGTGACGATGCGCGTGGGAAATGGTTCCAAAGTCGATGTGATCGCGGTTGGCACGCTACCTCTACATCTACCATCGGGATTAGTTTTAGACCTAAATAATTGTTATTTGGTGCCAGCGTTGAGCATGAACATTATATCTGGATCTTGTTTGATGCGAGACGGTTATTCATTTAAATCACGGAATAATGATTGTTCTATTTATATGAGTAATATCTTTTATGGTCATGCACCCTTGAAGAGTGGTCTATTTTTATTGAATCTCGATAGTAGTGATACACATATTCATAATGTTGAAGCCAAAAGATGCAGAGTTGATAATGATAGTGCAACTTATTTGTGGCACTACCGTTTAGGTCATATCGGTGTAAAGCGCATGAAGACACTCCATACTGATGGACTTTTGGAATCACTTGATTATGAATCACTTGGTACTTGTGAACCATGCCTCATGGGCAAGATGACTAAAACGCTGTTCTCCAGAACTATGGAGCGAGCAACTGATTTATTGGAAATCATACATACTGATGTATGCGGTCCAATGAATATTGAGGCTCGCGGCGGGTATCGTTATTTTCTCACCTTCACAGATGATTTGAGCAAATATGGGTATATCTACTTGATGAAACACAAGTCTGAAACATTTGAAAAGTTCAAAGAATTTCAGAGTGAAGTGGAAAATCATCATAACAAGAAAATAAAATTTCTACGATCTGATCGTGGAGGAGAATATTTGAGTTACGAGTTTGGTTTACATTTGAAACAATGCGGAATAGTTTGGCAACTCACGCCACCCGGAACACCACAATGAAATGGTGTGTCCGAACGTCGTAATCGTACTTTACTAGATATGGTGCGATCTATGATGTCTCTTACCGATTTACCGCTTTCGTTTTGGGGTTATGCTTTAGAGACGGCTGCATTCACGTTAAATAGGGCACCATCAAAATCCGTTGAGACGATGCCTTATGAACTGTGGTTTGGCAAGAAACCAAAGTTGTCGTTTCTTAAAGTTTGGGGCTGTGATGCTTATGTGAAGAAACTTCAACCAGATAAGCTCGAATCCAAATCGGAGAAATGTGTCTTCATAGGATACCCAAAAGAGACTATTGGGTACACCTTCTATCACAGATCTGAGGGCAAGATTTTCGTTGCTAAATTCGGATCCTTTCTAGAGAAGGAGTTTCTCTCGAAAGAAGTGAGTGGGAGGAAAGTAGAACTTGATGAGGTAACTGTACCTGCTCCCTTATTGGAAAGTAGTTCATCACAAGAACCGGTTCCTGTGATAACTGCACCGATTAGTGAGGAAGCTAATGATATTGATCATGAAACTTCAGATCAAGTTTCTACTGAACCTCGTAGGTCTACCATAGTAAGATCCGCACCAGAGTTGTTCGGTAATCCTATTCTGGAAGTCATGTTACTTGACCATGACGAACCTACAAACTATGAGGAAGCGATGATGAGCCCAGATTCCGCAAAATGGCATGAAGCCATGAAATCTGAGATGGGATCCATGTATGAGAACAAAGTATGGACTTTGGTTGACTTGCCCGATGATCGGCAAGCCATTGAGAATAAATGGATCTTCAAGAAGAAGATTGGCGCTGATGGTAATGTAACTGTCTACAAAGCTCGACTTGTTGCGAAAGGTTTTCGACAAGTTCAAGGAGTTGACTACGATGAGACTTTCTCACCCGTAGCGATGCTTAAGTCTGTCCGAATCATGTAAGCAATTGTCGCATTTTATGATTATGAAATTTGGCAAATGGATGTCAAAACTGCATTCCTGAATGGATTTCTAGAAGAAGAGTTGTATATGATGCAACCGGAAGGTTTTGTCGATCCAAAAGGTACTAACAAAGTGTGCAAGCTCCAGCGATCCATATATGGACTGGTGAAAGCATCTCGGAGTTGGAATAAACGCTTTGATAGTGTGATCAAAGCATATGGTTTTATACAGACTTTTGAAGAAGCCTGTATTTACAAGAAAGTGAGTGGGAGCTCTGCAGCATTTCCGATATTATATGTAGATGACATATTGATAATTGGAAATGATATAGAATTTCTGGATAGCATAAAGGGATACTTGAATAAAAGTTTTTCAATGAAAGACCTCGGTGAAGCTGCTTACATATTGGGCATCAAGATCTATAGAGATAGATCAAGACGCTTAATTGGACTTTCACAAAGCACATACCTTGATAAAGTTTTGAAAAAGTTCAAAATGGATCAGGCAAAGAAAGGGTTCTTGCCTGTATTACAAGGTGTGAAGTCGAGTCAGACTCAATGCCCGACCACACCAGAAGATAGAGAGAAAATGAAAGATGTTCCCTATGCTTCAGCCATAGGCTCTATCATGTATGCAATGCTATGTACCAGACCTGACGTATGCTTAGCAATAAGCTTGGCAGGTAGGTACCAAAGTAATCTAGGAGTGGATCACTGGACAGCGGTCAAGAACATCCTGAAATACCGGAAAAGGACTAAGGATATGTTTCTAGTTTATGGAGGTGACAAAGAGCTAGTCGTAAATGGTTACGTCGATGCAAGCTTTGACACTGATCCGGACGATTCTAAATCGCAAACCGGATACGTGTTTTTATTAAACGGTGGAGCTGTAAGTTTTGAAAAAGTTCAAAATGGATCAGGCAAATAAAGGGTTCTTGCCTGTATTACAAGCTGTCAAGTTGAGTCAGACTCAATGCCCGACCGCACCAGAAGATAGAGAGAAAATGAAAGATGTTCCCTATGCTTCAGCCATAGGCTCTATCATGTATGAAATGTTGTGTACCAGACCTAACGTATGCTTAGCACTAAGCTTGGCAGGTAGGTACCAAAGTAATCCAGGAGTGGATCACTGGACAGTGGTCAAGAACATCCTGAAATACCTGAAAAGGACTAAGGATATGTTTCTTATTTATGGAGGTGACAAAGAGCTAGTCATAAATGGTTACGTCGATGCAAGCTTTGACACTAATCTGGACGATTCTAAATCGCAAACCGGATACGTGTTTTTATTAAACAGTGGAGCTGTAAGTTGGTGCAGTTCTAAACAAAGCGTCGTGGTGGGATCTACATGCGAGGAGGAGTACATAGCTGCTTCGGAAGCAGCAAATGAAGGAGTCTGGACGAAGGAGTTCATTTCCGATCTAGGTGTCATACCTAGTGCATCGGGACCAATGAAGATCTTCTGTGACAATACTGGTGCAATTGCCTTGGCAAAGGAATCCAGATTTCACAAGAGGACCAAGCACATCAAGAGACGCTGCAATTCCATCCAGGACCAAGTCCAGGTGGGAGACATAGAGATGTGCAAGATACATACGGATCTTAATGTTGCAGACCCATTGACTAAGCTTCTTCCACGAGCAAAACATGATCAGCACCAAGACTCCATGGGTGTTAGAATCATTACTGTGTAATCTAGATTATTGACTCTAGTGCAAGTGGGAGACTGAAGGAAACATGCCCTAGAGGCAATAATAAAGTTATTATTTATTACCTCATATCATGATAAATGTTTATTATTCATGCTAGAATTGTATTACCCGGAAACATAATACATGTGTGAATACATAAACAAACATAATGTCACTAGTGTGCCTCTATTTGACTAGCTCATTAATCAAATATGGTTATGTTTCCTAACCATAGACATGTGTTGTCATTTGATTAATGGGATCATATCATTAGGAGAATGATGTGATTGACTTGACCCATTCCGTTAGCCTAGCACTTGATCGTTTAGTATGTTGCTATTGCTTTCTTCATGACTTATACAAAGTTCCTACAACTATGAGATTATGCAACTCCCGTTTACCGGAGGAACACTTTGTGTGCTACCAAACGTCACAACGTAACTGGGTGATTATAAAGGATCTCTACAGGTGTCTCCGAAGTTACATGTTGACTTGGCGTATTTCGAGATTAGGTTTTGTCACTCCGATTATCGGAGAGGTATCTCTGGGCCCTCTCAGTAATGCACATGACTATAAGCCTTGCAAGCAATGTAGCTAATGAGTTAGTTACGGAATGATGCATTACGTAACGAGTAAAGAGACTTGCCGGTAACGAGATTGAACTAGGTATTGGATACCGACGATCGAGTCTCGGGCAAGTAACATACCGATGACAAAGGGAACAACGTATGTTGTTATGCAGTTTGACCGATAAAGATCTTTGAGGGAGTCCCGGACTAAGGGGTGTCCGGATAGCCGAACTATCATCATCGGCCGGACTCCAAGACTATGAAGATACAAGATTGAAGACTTCGTCCCGTGTCCGGATGGGACTTTCCTTGGCGTGGAAGGCAAGCTTGGCGATACGGATATGTAGATCTCCTACCTTTGTAACCGACTTTGTGTAACCCTAGCCCTCTCCGGTGTCTATATACACCGGATGGCTGTAGTCCATAGGACGAACAACAATCATACCATAGGCTAGCCTCCAGGGTTTAGCCTCCTTGATCTCATGGTAGATCTACTCTTATAACACACATCGTCAATATTAATCAAGCAGGACATAGGGTTTTACCTCCATCAAGAGGGCCCGAACCTGGGTAAAAACATCGTGTCCCTTGTCTCCTGTTACCATCCGCCTAGACGCACAGTTCGGGACCCCCTACCCGAGATCCGCCGGTTTTGACACCGACATTGGTGCTTTCATTGAGAGTTCCTCTGTGTCGTCACCATCAGGAAGGATGCCTTTTCCCGTCTTTAAAGACGGCGCCGCCGTCAAGGGAGCTTTGGCCACCGGCCGGACTATCCGGCTAGGCGGTTTTCTCATGACTGCCTGTTCGGCCACCGCCCCGACAATGACCTCTCAAGTCATTAAAAGCGATCTTCACGTCAGCTCGGAATTCGCCGAGAAGCTAGATCCGATTGAGCTCTCCTCCGTAAACGAGCTCTTGGATTGCATAGCCCTGGGAGTCGCTACCGATTACGATCAGATTGGGCTTAAAACCGATCTGAGAGAAATTAACTCTCCCCAGGTTACCCACCACGTTGTCGTGGTAGAGGAACAATGCGGCGACTCTTCTTCTATGTTAAAATCCAACTATGTCCGGATTCCGGATCCCTCCATGTCGGATTCCCGCGGAGGGACGGACGCTAATCAAATACTGAACCTAAAGTCAGGCATCGGACCAGATCTGTTGGAAAGTGCTCAGCAAACCAAGCTTCCGAATCTGGAAGCTTCTTGGGCCTTGAGCCTCAGATCGGGCGGGGTTCCGAACTTAGTTCCACCCGCCCACCCAAACATAAGCGATCTATCTCAAATACGGCAAGAGCCCGACGAAACAATACATCATTACTGGGCCAGATTCCTCCTGGTTATGAACAGGATAAAGGACTGCCGTGAAGAAAGCGCGATCTCAATCTTCTGCAACAATTGCACGGACAAGGGAATCATAAACGCCATCAGTCGTCGCGAAGTTCCACGCTTCGCCGACCTAGCGACCATTGTAAAAAAATACTGCGCGATGGAGAGTGCTTGGAAAACCGAAACCATGTTTTGGGACAATCCGGCCCTGAATAAAACCCCAGTCTGAAATAAAAGGGTGCGTCATACTCAAGCACCTGGGTTAAAAACCAAAAAGCAAAAAACCCCTAAAGGGTACGGAACCGTACTAGAGGGATGGCTCCATGGACCCTGCAAAATCCACAGTACGGAGGGCGCCACTCCAACACATAGCCTTCGAGCATGTTGGATACTACGGCAGGTGGCCAAAAGTGGCATGGGCTTTTTAGCCCCAGGCAACCAACCCAGCAGTACCAGTACGGTATTAACAGTCTTCGAGACTTTCGCATCAAATAATGTGCGGAAATAAACAATCCGCAGCCTCGCCGAAGTCTACCAAGTAGCAACAACAAATCCATGGAGCGACACGGCTATCACCTTCAACGCCAGCGACGAACCTAAATTCCGAACAGCTAGAGCACCAGCCGCATTATTCCTTAGTCCGATAGTGGATGATTTCCGTCTTACTAAGGTACTCATGGATGGCGGCAGCGGATTAAACCTCATCTATGAGGAAACCCTTCAAAAATGGAAATTGACTAGAGCCGCATCGAGCGAAGCAGCACAACCTTCAGAGGGATAATCCCTAGTCGAGAAGTATGCTGCACAGGAAAAATCACACTAGATGTAGTGTTCGGCTCACCGGACAATTACAGGTCCGAGGAGGTCACGTTCCAAGTGGCCCCATTCGGCAGCGGATATCACGCTTTGTTAGGGCGAGAGGCATTCACAATCGTCCAAGCTATACCCCACTACGGGTACATGAAGCTCAAAATGCCCGGACCCAATGGGATAATCACTCTTGCCAGTGATCCAGATACAGCACTCCACGCTGAAAATAAGACAGCCGCACTGGCCCTAGAGGCATTGTCCGAAGCCCTAGCGGTAGAGGAACTAACTATGCTGCGCTCCATGGTGGATAAGGACGATGTGATACTCGAGAAGAGGTCCAAGTCCACCTCTTTTAAACCAGCAGACGAAATAGTCAAATTTCAGGTCCATCCAACGGACCCCACAAAGACGGCCTCCATTGGGGCACAATTAAGTCCTGATGTCGAAGTCGCACTACGAGAATTCCTTCGGGAAAATTGGGACATTTTTGCCTGGCACCCTTCAGACATGCCAGGAATCCCACGCAGGCTGGCAGAACACAGCCTAAATATCCTAAAAGGATTCAAGCCAGTCAAACAAGCTCTTCGGCGATTTTTCGAACCCAAAAGACAGGCAATGGGAGAGGAGCTAGCCAAACTCTTAGAAGCCGGATTCATCAGAGATATAAAACATCCGGACTGGCTAGCCAATCTAGTAATGGTACCAAAAAAGGACAAATCCTGGCGCCTCTGTGTCGATTTTAAAGACCTTAACAAGGCCTGTCCAAAGGACCCTTTCCCCCTCCCTCGCATCGACCAAATCATCGATGCTACCGCAGGGCACGATTCACTGTGCTTCCTCGACGCATACTCCGGATACCATCAAATCAAGATGGCGGAGAAATACCAGGCCGCAACGGCATTCATTACTCCATATGGGCCATTCTGCTTCAACACAATGCCCTTCGGACTCAAAAACGCCGGTGCAACATATCAGCGCATGATTCAAACATGTCTGGCTACCCAGATAGGCAAAACAGTAGAGGCATACATAGACGACGTGGTCGTTAAGACCAAACACGTCGAAACTCTAGTAGAAGACTTGAGGGTGACATTCGACAACCTCCGATCATATGACATTAAGCTCAATCCGGAAAAATGCGTCTTCGGCGTTCCAGCCGGAAAGCTCTTGGGCTTCATCGTATCCGGTAGAGGAATTGAAGCAAACCCGGCCAAAATCCGAGCTCTGTCACAATTGGATATTCCAAAAGACCTCAAGCAAATACAAAAACTAACCGGATGTGTAGCGACCTTAAGTCACTTCATCTCCCGTTTGGGAGAAAAGGCTCTGCCCCTCTACCGCCTCCTCCGGCGCACCGAACATTTCGAATGGACGGATGCTGCCAAAGCTGGACTCGAAGAAATAAAGGCCATACTGGCAACAAATCCGGTCCTGGCCGCGCCCAACCTGGGCGAACCTATGTTATTATTATCGCAGCAACACATCAAGTTGTCAGCGCGGTACTCGTTGTCGAGCGAGAGACAGAAGGGCACAAATTCCCTCTTCAAAAACCAGTGTACTACGTAACCACTGTTCTAACTCCATGCAAGTCCCGGTACCCACATTATCAAAAGATAGCGTATGCGGTGTTCATGGCATCCCGGAAGCTGCGACACTACTTTCAAGAGTGTTCCATAACGGTGGCCTCCAAAGTACCTCTCAACGATATTATAAACAATCGCGACGCAACGGGCAGGATTGCAAAATGGGCTATTGAGCTCTTACCATTTGACATAACCTATAAACCACGGCGAGCTATAAAGTCGCAGGTTCTGGCTGACTTCGTCGCCGAATGGACCGAAGCCAAACTCCCTAAAGAGTACGGCGCATACTCCAATTGGACCATGCATTTCGACGGATCCAAAATGTTGGCTGGCTTGGGGGCTGGCGTCGTCCTGACGTCCCCAACTGGAGACACAATCCAATACATACTTCAAATAATGTACATGGACTCCAACAACGCAGCCGAATACGAGGCCCTTCTACATGGCCTCCGGATGGCAATCTCCATGGGCATTCAACGCCTAGAGGTGCGCGGGGATTCAAACCTCGCAATATCCCAAGTAAATGGAGACTTTGACGCCAAAGATCCAAAAATGGCAGCTTACTGCAACGCCGTCCTAAAAATGTCAGCTCGGTTCGAAGGACTCGAATTCCACCATGTAGCCCGGGATAATAACCAGGCAGCAGACATGTTAGCACGCATCAGCGCGAAACGAGACGCCGTCCCTCCAAACATCTTCCTGGAACGGCTCTTTAGGCCATCCGTGTTATGGGAAGAGGAGTCCGGAAATAACGATTCGAAGCCAGCTGCATCACCTAACTCAGACCATTCTGACACAATCGGCGGCTCAGCCAATGAAATAACACCTTCAGCTCACGAAATAATGGCAGTAATTGCCTCGTGGACAGAACCATTCCTAGCCTACTTAATTCGGCAGGAACTTCCCGAAGACCAAAATGAGGCCCGCTGCATAGTTCGGCGATCTAAAGCGTACAAGGTCCATGAGGGAGAACTTTATAAGAAAAGCACAATCGGAGTCCTTCAAAGGTGTATCTCCGAAGAGGAAGGGCGAAATCTCCTGGCTGAAATTCATGCCGGACTCGGCGGGCACCACGCTGCAGCCCGGGCCCTTGTAGGCAAGGCCTTCCATACAGGATTTTATTGGCCGACAGCCCGGGCAGATGCTCAGGACTTAGTCCAACGATGCGTCGGTTGCCAGCTCTTTGCTAATCATGGCCACATGCCACCCACCGCCCTCAAAACTATACCCATTACCTGGCCGTTCGCGGTCTGGGGGCTTGACATGGTTGGACCCCTTAAAGGGGGAACCCACAAGCACAAATACTTATTGGTCATGGTGGACAAATTCACCAAATGGATTGAGGCCAAGCCGGTTAAAACGGCAGAATCCGGACCGGTGATAGACTTCATATCCAGGGTAGTACACCGTTTTGGCGTCCCCCACAGCATCATCACTGATAATGGCACGAACTTCACGGCCGAAGAGGTTAAACTCTGGTGCAAAAACATGGGCATCAAGCTCGATTACGCTTCAGTCTATCACCCCCAAACTAACGGTCAAGTCGAGCGAGCAAATGGTCTAATCATGAGCGGCATCAAACCCAGACTAGTGCGGTCCCTCAAGGAATCTAACACGCACTGGGTAGAGGAGCTCGACTCCGTACTCTGGGGGCTGCGGACCACGCCAAACCAAACTACTGGATTCACACCATTTGTCATGGTATACGGTGCAGAGGCAGTTCTGCCCTGCGATATAATTCATGACTCACCTCGTGTGCACATGTACGAAGAAAGAGAAGCCGAGTTGGATCGGCAGGACAGTTTGGACGCCTTAGAGGAGGAGCGGGACGTGGCAAAGGCTCGTTCCGCATTTTATCAGCAGCAGGCTCGAAGATATCAAAGCAGAGAAGTACGGGCCAAAACTTACAATGTTGGCGAACTCGTTCTACGCCTGTCGGACAAGAAAAAGGACAAACTTAAGCCCAAGTGGGAAGGTCCCTTCATCATCGACCAAGTCCGGACCGGCGGAGTATACCATCTACGTAAAGCATCTGACAACCGACTCAGGCCGAACCCATGGAACGCAGCCCGTCTCCGAAGATTCTACGCCTAAACGCTGGACTCAGAGTTTGTCTCACTCCCTCGTCCACCTTTTTATATTTTTTACTGTCTCTTGTCCCCCTCCTTCTTCCCACTTTTTTTTCAATACCTTTTATAGGCTGATTTGTGCTTTGTTCACACACACTTGATGTGCTCCTAGCACTCATTATACCTGGGGGCTTCTTTAACAAAAGCTTATTCATACGGGCTTCATGCCCAATACATGTGTCATACTTCCGCATGTACCTTTTATTCACCATTATATGCATCGATATGACTTAAGTTTTGGCCAAGCTGGGTTGCCTGGCTCCTGTGCTTACCCCTACGTTCCCGATTGTTCGGCTAGGAGGTAAAGGGACCACCTCTGCGATTATTACTGCCGGGTCAGCCGGATGTGTACCTCAGACTGGGTGAAGCCGAAAGCTAGCGTTCCTAAGAGAATATTCGGTCGGTGACTTGAAATTTGATTTATTACTTACTTATTTATCTGCCCCCAGATGCTTTTTCTGCTATTTTCGCAGTCCGGCATTGCACTTTAGGGCATGCCTCCCAGGGAAAGGAACCCTTAACGGAACTATTCTCCCTGGAAGATGTTTCTTACTAACCATGTAATATAACATAACTAGTTGGGCACTTGTCTGATAAAGCAATTATGACCCCGACGCCTTGTCTCCATGCATGCCACGGTTCTTTTATAACCGTAAGGGTATTCGGACACACTCTGGACTGTTGGGTCCCGAGGTTGAAGCGAAACGGTCCGCAAAGACAAACGATCTACAATCCGGCTAGAAGGCATTTTACATGTCATTTAAAATTACATCGTCAAACCGACTGATTGTACTCCTCCTCAATCCCATCTAACAGGCTGTCTAATTTACAGTCCTGTTGGGAATATTTCACGGCCAGCTCTACTTGGCCGTACATCAAGCTCACAGGGATCTCCTTCCCATCAGGCCCCGCGGGTCCGACCTCGGCCATGTGGTTTGGGTGAGCCTTCGGGTAGCGCGTCTTCACCATGGCCCAAGCCTCCCTGGCGCCCTGACGGCAGGCCGATATCTTCCACAAACGGAGGCATCGCCGTGCTCCCTGAAGCTTCTCAGCAAGCTCACCAAGGCCCTCGAGTAGGGAGACAGATGGCCATAAAGCCTGAACGATGCCACTCATCGCCTGCCGAACACGTTAGAGCAATTGCACCAGCTCGGGAAGTTGGTCACCTGTTGACCCAGGCATTTCCTCCGCAGGGCAACCTGTGAGCACACCTAAAGACATATTTCTGTCAATCGACTTCCTCACCGAATTCTTATTTTCAAAGGAATTTGCTCAAGCACTTACTATAAATGCCGCGACGAAGCCACTGATTCTCCTTCACGGAGCCAGACAGCTGGGCCCGAACACCTTTCAGCTCTTCTCCTAGCTGGGTGTGGGCATCTTCGAGCTTGTTTCTCTCCTGCTGCACCTTCATAAGCACCCTCTCGCCGGCCTTTAGCTGACGCAGTAGTTGTTGCTTGTCCGGATCTAGTCCGGCACCCTCTGCAATATTATTGTCAGATTCACGATGCACTTTGTTAATTAATTATCTTTTCAAAGTACGTCTTACCAGCGGGGGTCTCTGTGGCTCCCCCTGTGGCGGCCAGTGCGGCCTCAAGTTAGGCCTTGCACTCTTGGAGCTCCTGGGACAGATGGGTATTCTTTTCCGTAAGATCCTGCATAAAAATTGATCCTTAAATCAGTTATTTTAACTATTTTAAGTCTCGGGGGCTACTGGCATATATAACTATTAAAATTACTTACCCGTATGTCTTTCACATACTGCTCCGTGGCTCTAGTTAACCCATCTTGAGTGGCACGGAGGTGCGCGTTTCCCGCATCAAAGGCATTTAACGCCTCCGGGGAGAAACACGCGTCACGAAGAACTGTCCGGTGACGCTTGTGATTCATGGCGCTCTCCACCTCAGACCGGGTGGCGGACAGCCTGTCGGCATCCTCCGTCGGTGGAGCGTCCGGCTCATGCCTTGTATTCGCCTCCCCTCCCGGGCCATGCGTTGGAGCATGGCTGGCGGAGGCTTGATTGGCAACCTCTTCGGACACTGTCTGGCGAGTGCTCTTTTTGGAAAAGTTATGAGCATTAATATACCTCCTGGGGATCCTTCCCTTAAAAATAGCGGTGCTCCGTACCATTGCGGCGATGTTTCGGTTCGCGTCGCACTCCTCTTCCGCCTGCTGGGCCGGACTGACCCTTGTTGGCCGGCCACCGCGGGTTCGGCTTCCCGCCTTAAAGGCACCTCCTGCGATTCACCATCAGTATGGGATGGTCAGAATTGAGCGCGGATCAAATGATGGTGTCAAGACCTCGGTCGTAGTCACCTGGGAGGCCGGAAACAAACCAGGGTAGTCAGCCGTAATGGCGACTAGGGCATTGTCCATGCTAAGTTGGTGGAACACCCCGTCAATCAGCTCCACCTTTATGTCTAGATCCTCTTCGGAGGTCGGATCAAGGGATCGTTCCAGATCCTCGGGCTGTGGAGTTAGGCTTCGTATGCCTTCCACATCCCGGCGCAGCTCCTGCGTCGAAATCATAGAGTAAGATACTTGACTTTGAAAGTATGGATCGGGTAGATGAACATCCGCTTACCCAGCTCCGAGGGTTATTCATAGAGAATCCATTCAATGGATTCGTGCGGAGGAAGTCCTCCTCCTCCCCCTTGTACAAGCCGGACAGGATCTTTGCCAAATCGGCTGCCGAGCCTGGCCCTTTGCGGCCATGACGGGTGGCGTCATCTTCCCCGTTGAAATCCCACATAGGGTGGCCCCTATATTGGAGTGGCTGCACCCCCCGCATAATGCATGTGGCCATGACTCCAATCATGGTCAATCCAGAGTGGGCCAGCAATCTAATCCAGCCCATCAGATAATGGACGCTCCTATCATCTTCCCGTTGAGGGCTCCGCGGGCGCCAACTCAGGCGTTTCTTCAAGGGAGCATTGCTGAACTCCGGGAGGCTGATCCGAACTGGATCCGGCAGAGGGGCGTCCTCCATGTAGAACCATTCCGAAGGCCAGTCTTCGGACACCTTCTTCGGGGTGCCGGATAGATATCCGGTCCCGGTGATGCGCCATATTTCGGCTCCGCCCACTTGATATATCGACCCCTCATGAGAACGGGGTACGAGGCAAAACAATCTCTTCCACAGTGCAAAATGGGGCTCGATGCCCAAGAACAGCTCGCAAAGAGCTACGAAGCCCGCGATGTGCAAAATGGAGGCGGGCGTGAGGTGGTGAAGCTGGGGTCTGTATAACTCTAGGAGCCCCCGGAGAAACGGATGTATGGGAAATCCGAGTCCCCTTATTAGATAGGGGACAAAGCATATCCGCTCCCCTTTGGAAGGGTTGGGGACGCTCTCCGCCTGCTTTCCACCCTTGTAGGTGGCTAGTCCAGCTCGAACTGGAACCATGAAAGCTGGGGGAAGATATCCCTCAGTTTGGAGCGCCACTAGCTCGTAGTGTGGAACTGAGCATCTCCCACAATCTCCTGGCTTAGGGCTGGGAGCGCGAGAGGAGGAGCCGCGTCGACTATCCATGATGGAATGGATTTTTGTCAGAGGCGCTTCGATGAGAACTTGCGGATGGAGGATGGTGTGAGCTGGATCTAGATCCTCGCCTCTCTTATAGGCGGCTCGTTCACTAGGCTAGGGGGTAAAATGTAAAAAATACCCCAGCCTTTCGCATTCGTACGACACGTGGAAGAAGGCCATTATTGGGCGTAGAAGCCAAGGAGCGCAACATTTATAAGGAAGCCGGACACTATTCGACGGGAACATGAAGTTTGAAGGAGAACCCGCCTTACAACACCGAAGACAATATACGCGCCGGACTCGTCGTCGCTGAAGCCCGGTTCGGGGGCTACTGAGGGAGTCCCGGACTAGGGGGTGTCCGGATAGCCGAACTATCATCATCGGCCGGACTCCAAGACTATGAAGATACAAGATTGAAGACTTTGTCCCGTGTCCAGATGGGACTTTCCTTGGCATGGAAGGCAGGCTTGGCGAGACGGATATGTAGATCTCCTACCTTTGTAACCGACTTTGTTTAACCCTAGCCCTCTCCGGTGTCTATATAAACCGGATGGTTGTAGTCCATAGGACGAACAACAATCATACCATAGGCTAGCTTCTAGGGTTTAGCCTCCTTGATCTCGTGGTAGATCTACTCTTGTAACACACATCATCAATATTAATCAAGCAGGACGTAGGGTTTTACCTCCATCAAGAGGGCCCGAACCTGGGTAAAAACGTCGTGTCCCTTGTCTCTTGTTACCATCCGCCTAGACGCACAGTTCGGGACCCCCTACCCGAGATCTGCCGGTTTTGACACCGACAATCTTCGTAGAATATGTAGGAGCCAATATGAGCATCCTGGTTCCGCTATTGGTTATTGACCGGAAACAGTTCTAGGTCATGTCTACATAGTTCTCGAACCCGTAGGGTCCGCACGCTTAACGTTACAATGACAATTTTATTATGAGTTTATAAGTTTTGATGTACTGAAGGTTGTTCGGAGTCCCGGATGTGATCACGGACATGACGAGGAGTCTCGAAATGGTCGAGACATAAAGATTGATATATTGGACGACTATATTCGGACACCGGAAGTGTTCCGGGTGATTTCGGAGAAAACCGGAGTGCTGGAGGGGTTACCGGAACCCCCCGGGGAAGTATTGGGCCTTAGTGGGCCTGAGGGGAGAGAGAGGGCAGCAGCCCAGGAGGTGCCCCCCATGGGGAGTCCGAATTGGACTAGGGGAGGGGGGCGCGGCCCCTCTTTCCCTCTCCCTCTCCCTCTCTTTCCTCCCCCCTTTTTCCTTCCTAGTTGGACTAGGAAAGGGGAGTCCTACTCCCACTAGGAGGACTCCCCCCTCCTTGGCACGCCCCCTAGGGCCGGCCGGCCTCCCCCCTTGCTCCTTTATATACGGGGGCACGACACCTCTAGACACACAAGTTGATCTGCGTGATCGTTCCTTAGCCGTGTGCGGTGCCCCCCTCCACCATATTCCACCTCGATTATATTGTTGTGGTGCTTAGGCGAAGCCCTGCTTCGGTAGAACATCATCATCATCACCGCGCCATCATGCTGACGGAACTCATCCCCGACACCCTGCTGGATCGGAGTCCGGAGATCGTCATCGAGCTGAACGTGTGCTGAACTGGGAGGTGCCGTACGTTCGATACTCGGATCGGTCGGATCGTGAAGACGTAGGACTACATCAACCGCGTTGTCATAACGCTTCCGCTTACGGTCTACGAGGGTACGTGGACAACACTCTCCCCTCTCGTTGCTATGCATCACCATGATCTTGCGTGTGCGTAGGAATTTTTTTGAAATTAGTACGTTCCCATACAGGGATCTCATGAGAACAGAAGCTTGCGGTGGCGAAAAAGTATTTTTGGTGTGCCCTCTGACATAGAGGATATTTGAGAATTTATAGTGGTGGAGTTAGGGTTGGAAGATATCTGAGGGGACCACAAGCCTAGGGGCGTGCCTCCCGTGGGGCGCTTCTCTAGGGCGTGTGGCCTCCTCCTAGGTCTTCTGCCCTCCTCCTAAAGCTTCCTAGGTTTCTTTTGGTCCAAGAAAAATCGTCATAAAGTTTTATTCCGTTTGGACTCCATTTGATATTGATTTTTCTATAGAAGTCAAAAACAAGGAAAAAATAGCAACTGGCACTAGGCACTAGGTTAATAAGTTAGTCCCAAAAATAATACACCCTCTATAAACTAATATATGAGCGTTTACATAACTAAAATAGTGATCTAAATTCTCTTATATTAGTTTACGGAGGGAGTATAAAATAGCATATTAATGCATATAAAACATCCAAAATAGATAATATAATAGCATGGAACAATCCAAAATTATAGATACGTCGGAGACGTATCAAGCATCCCAAAGCTGAATTCTTGCTCGTCCTCAAGTAGGGAAATGATAAAAACATAATTTTTGATGTGGAATGCTACCTAACATATTTATCAATGTAATTCTTCTTATTATGGCATGAATATTTAGGTCCATAAGATTCAAAACAAAAGTTTAATATTGACATAAAAATAATAATACATCAAGCATACTAATAAAGCAATCATGTCTTCTCAAAATATCATGGCTAAAGAAAGTTATCCCTACAAGAGCATAAAGTATTGTCATGCTCTATCTTCATCACGCAAAGTATTTATCATGCACAACCCCGATGAGAAGCCAAGCAATTGTTTAATACTTTTAACGTTCTCAAGCTTTTTCAACTTTCACGCAAATACATGAGCGTGAGCCATGGATATAACACTATAGGTGGAATAGAAGGTGGTTGTGCGGAGAAGACAAAAAAAGGAGAAAGTCTCACATCAACTAGGCAAATTAATGGGCTATGGGGATGCCCATCAATTGATATCGATGCAACTGAGTAGGGATTGCCATGCAACGGATTGCACTAGAGCTATAAGTGTATGAAAGCTCAAAAGAAAACTAAATGGGTGTGCATCCAACTTGCTTGCTCATGAAGACCTAAGGCAATTTTGAGGAAGCACATCAATGGAATATACAAGCCAAGTTCTATAATGAAAATTTCCCACTAGTATATGAAAGTGATAAAATAGGAGACTCTCTATCATGGGAAACATGGTGCTATTTTTGAAGCACAAGTGTGGAAAAGGATAGTTACATTGTCCCTTCTCTCTTTATCTCTCTTTTTTTGGGGCTCTTTGGCCTCTTTTTTGTTGGGCTCTTTGGCCTCTTTCTTTGATTTAAGTCTGGAGTCTCATCTCGACTTGTGAGAGAATCATAGCCTCCATCATCCTTTCCTCCCATGGGACAATGCTCTAATAATGATAACCATCACACTTTTATTTACTTACAACTCAAGAACTACAACTCGATACTAGAACAAAGATATGACTCTATATGAATGCCTCCAGCTGTGTACCGGGATGTGCAATGATCTAGCATAGCAAAGATGTCAAAAATGGACAAGCCATGAAAACATCATGCTAGCTATCTTACGATCATGCAAAGCAATATGACAATAATGGTGCGTGTCATAATAAACGAAATGGTGGAAGTTGCATGGCAATGTACCTCAGAATGGCTATGGAAATTCCATAATAGGTAGGTATGGTGGATATTTTGAGGAAGGGTATATGGTGGGTTTAATGCACCAGTGAAAGTCGCGCCGTACTAGAGAGGCTAGTAATGATGGAAGGGTGAGAGTGCGTATAATCCATGGACTCAACATTAGTCATAAATAACTCACATACTTATTGCAAAAATTTATTAGCCATCAAAGCAAAGGACCAATTCGCATGCTCCTAGGGGGATAGATTGGTATGAAAAGACCATTGCTCGTCCCCGACCGCCACTCATAAGGAAGACAATAAAAAGTAAACCATGCTCTATCTTCATCGCATAACGATTGACCATACATGCATGCCTCGGGAATCACAAACTTTAACACAAGTATTTCTACCAATCCACAATTAATCTCTAGCATGGCTCTAATATCACTATCTTTAAATCTCAAAACAAATACAAGGAATCAAACTTCTTATATATTCAATGCTCTTTATGAAAGCTTTTATTATATCCCTCTTGAATATTAGGACCAAATTCATAACCTAAGCAAATTGCCATACTGTTTTAATACTCTCAAAATAATATAAGTCAAGTGCTACCTCTTGAGCATGTGTTGGTTTTCCCTTGAAGAGGAAAGGGTGATGCAGCAAAGTAGCGTAAGTATTTCCCTCAGTTTGAGAACCAAGGTATCAATCTAGTAGGAGACGACACACAAGTCACCTAGTACCTGCACAAACAATCAAGAACCTTGCAACCAACGCGATAAAGGGGTTGTCAATCCCTTCACGGCCACTCGCAAAAGTGAGATCTAATAAAGATAGTAAAGTAAATATTTTTGGTATTTTTGTTGTATAGATTGGAAAGTAAAGATTGCAAAATTGTAAACGGGATGCGATGTAAATAAAAGAGATGTAATATGATAGAAAAGAGACCCGAGGGTCATAGGTTTCACTAGTGGCTTCTCTCAAGATAGCATATATTACGGTGGGTGAACAAATTACTGCCGAGCAATTGATAGAAGAGCGCATAATTATGATGAAATCTAAGCCAATGATCATGAACATAGGCATCACGTCTGTGTCAAGTAGACCGAAACGATTCTGCATCTACTACTATTACTCCACACATCAACCACTATCCAGCATGCATCTACAGTATTAAGTTCATAAGAACGGAGTAACGCATTAAGCAAGATGACATGATCTAGAGGGATAAACTCAAGCAATATGATATAAACCCCATCTTTTTATCCTCGACGTGCCTTGCTGTCCCTACTGTCACTAGGAAAGGAAACCACAAGATTGAACCCAAATCTAAGCACTTCTCCCATTGCAAGAAAGATCGATCTAGTAGGCCAAACTAAACCGATAATTCGAAGAGACTGGCAAAGATATCAAATCATGCATATAAGAATTCAGAGAAGAAACAAATAATATTCATAGATAATCAAGTTCATAAATCCACAATTCATCAGATCTCGGCAAACACACCGCAAAAGAGTATTACATCGAATAGATCTCCAAGAACTTTGTATTGAGAATCAAAGGGAGATAAGAAGCCATCTAGCTAATAACTATGGACCCGAAGGTCTGTGGTAAACTACTCACGCTTCATTGGAGAGGCAATGTTATTGATGTATAAGCCCTCCGTGATCGATTCCCTCTCCGGCAGATCGCCGAAAAAGGACCCAAGATGGGATCACACTGGTATAGAAGGTTGAGGCGGTGGAAAACTGGTTTCGTGGCTCCCCCTGATGTTTCTAGGGTATAAGAGTATATATAGGCGAAAGAAGTACATTGGTGGAGCTACGAGGGGCCCACGAGGGTGGGGGTGCGCCTACTCCCCTCGGCGTGCCCTCCTGCCTCGTGGCCGCCTCGTAGAGTCCCATACTTCAACTCCAAGTCTTCTGGATTTCTTTTGGTCCAAGAAAGATCCTCGCGAATGTTCGGTTCCGTTTGGACTCCGTTTGATATTCCTTTTCTGTAAAAAACACTAAAATAGGCACACAAAAAAACACAAACTGGCACTGGGCCTCCGGTTAATAGGTTAGTCCCAAAAATAATATAAAAGAGCATATTAAAGCCCATTAAACATCCAAAACAGATAATATAATAGCATGGAATAATAAAAAATTATAGATATGTTGGAGACGTATCATGAAGCATGGGAGTTCATCAATTTCTACAAAATAAAACCACCGCCGTGCTCTAAAAAGATATAAGTGAAGCACTAGAGCAACTTCCTAGCTCAAAAGATATAAGTGAAGCACATGGACTACTCTAATAAATTCACGATTAATGTATGTCCCTCTCAAAAGGTGTGTAAAGCAAGGATGATTGTGGAAAACTAAAAAGAAAAGACTCATATAATGCAAGACACTCCATGAAAAGCACATGTCATGTGGTGAATAAAAATATAGCCTCAAGTAAATTTACCGATTAATTGAAGACGAAAGAGGGGGATGCCATCCAGGGCATCCCAAGCTTAGATGCTTGGTTATCCTTGAATAATACCTTGGGGTGCCTTGGTCTTCTGCAAGCTTAGGCTCTTGCCACTCCTTATTCCATAGTCCATCAAATCCTTACCCAAAACTTGAAAACTTCACAACACAAAGCTCAACAGAAAACTCGTAAGCTCCATTAGTATAATTAAACAAATTAGCACTTTAGGTACTATTGTGAACTCATTCTAAATTTATATTGGTGTAATATCTACTTTATTCCAAGTTCTCCATGGTTCATACCCCCGATACTACCCATAGATTCATCAAAATAAGCGAACAACACATAGAAAACAGAATCTATCAAAAACAAAACAATCTGAAGTAATATGGAAATTTCGTATACTTCTGTAACTCCAAAAATTCTAAAAAATTAGGAGAATCTAGGCCATATTTCTATCAATCTTGTGTAAAACATTCAGAATTTTATCATGCTCCAGTAAATTTTAACAATTCTGCTACTGGGCACAAAAAGATTCTATTTTCACCAAAATCAAATCAACAATCACCATACACCATCCCAAAGGTCTTACTTGGCTCAAACACTAATTGGAACACCAAAACACAATTACTACCGAAGTAATATTGCGTATTTTTATAAAAGCATAAAATAAAAATATTGGGTTGTCTCCCAACAAGCGCATTTCTTTAAAGCCTTTTAGTTAGGCATCGATAATTTTAATGATGCTCACATGAAAGATAATAATTGAAGCACAAAGAGAGAATCATATAGCACGTGAAAAAAAAGTTTAAGTCTAACATACTTCCTATGCATAGTCATTTTATAGGGAAAAGATTTAGCAAGACAAGCAAAAACTAGCATATGGAAGGAAGAAGAAAGAAACGATAGCAATCTCAACATAACGAGTGGTAATTTAGTAGCATGAAAATTTCCACAACCATATTTTCCTCACTCATAATAATTACATGTAGGTTCATAGTCAAATTCAACAATATAGCTATCACATAACATATTTTCTACATGATCCACATGCATGCAAAGTTAACAATCTTCCAAAATAGTGGGATTATGATAAGTACTTGGTAGGCTTGATGTAGAACCTCCCCGGCAACGGCGCTAGAAATTCTTCCTGCTACTTCTTGAGCTTATATTGATTTTTCCCTTGAAGAGGAAAGGGTGATGTAGCAAAGTAGAGATAAGTATTTCCCTCAGTTAAGAACCAAGGTATCAATCCAGTAGGAGGCACAAACAAGTCCCCAATATATGCACCTACACAAACTAACAAAAAATTGCACTAACCACAAAAAAGGGGTTGTTAATCCCCTCACGGTCACTTGCAAGAGTGAGATCTAATAGAGATAGATTTAAAAGATAAGTAAAAGGCTAATACAGTAAATACAAATAAATTGCAGCAAGGTATTTCTGGATTTAGTTTTATAGATCCAAAAATATAGGATGGAAAATAGACCCGGGGGCCATAGGTTTCACTAGAGGCTTCTCTCTTGAAGAAAACATATGGTGAATAAACAAATTACTGTTGATCAATTGATAGAAAAGCGCAAAGTTATGATGATATATGAGGCAATGATCATGAATATAGGCATCACGTCCGTGACAAGTAGACCGACTCCTGCCTGCAGCTACTACTATTACTCCACACATCGACCGACTCCTGCTTGCATCTAGAGTATTAAGTTCGTAAGAAGAGTAACATCTTAAGCAAGATGACATGATGTATAGGGATAAACTCAAGCAATATGATATAAACCCTACAGTCACTGGGTGACGACACCGCAAGATTGAACCCATCACAAAGCACCTCTCCCATTGCAAGAAAAACCAATCTAGTAGGCCAAACCAAATTGATAGATCAGAGATAAATACTAAGCTATCTCAATGATGCATAAAAGATTTCAGAAAAGACTCAAATAATATTCATAGATAATCTGATAATAAATCCACAATGCATTAGATCTCCAGAAATGCACCACAAAAGAAGATTACATCGAATAGATTTTCAAGAACATCAAGGAGAACATTGTATTGAAGATCAAAGAGAGATAAGAAGCCATGTAGCTACTAGCTATGGACCCTTACGTCTGTAGTAAACTACTCACGCATCATCGGAAGGGCAGCAAGGTTGGTATAGAGGCCCTCCGTGAATGAATCATGCTCCGGTGGAGTGCCGGAAAAGGCCCAAGATGGGATCTCATGAGAACAGAAGCTTGCGGCGGCGGAAAAGTATTTTTGGTGTGCCCTCTAAAGTAGGGGGAATATTTGAGAATTTATAGTGGTGTAGTTAGGGTTGGAAGATCTCCAAGGGGCCCACAAGCCTAGGGGCGCCCCTGGGGCACTCCTCTAGGTCTTGTGGCCTCCTCGTAGGTCATCTGGCCTCCTCTCGAAGCTTCCTAGGTTTCTTTTGGTCCAAGAAAAATCATCGTAAAGTTTTATTCAGTTTGAACTCCGTTCGATATTAATTTTCTGTAAAAGCCAAAAACAAGAAAAAAAACAACTGGCACTGGGCACTAGGTTAATTAGTTAGTCCCAAAAATAATATAAAATAGCATATTCATGCATATAAAACATCCAAAACAGATAATATCTTAGCATGGAACAATAAAAAATATAGATACGTTGGGGACGTATCAGTGACCTCCAGAACAAAAGTAACTAATCACAAATGATATTCATGCTCAAGATCAGAGGGGTATTAAATAGCATAATGGATCTGAACATATAAACTTCCACCAAATAAACCATATAGTAATCACCTATAAGATGTAATCAACACTACTAGTCGCCCACAAGTACCAATCTGAGGTTCCATTACAAAGATTGAACACAAGAGATGAACTAGGGTTTGAGATGAGATGGTGTTGTTGAAGATGTTGATGAAGATTGGCCTCCCAAAGATGAGAGGGTTGTTAGTGATGATGATGGCTTCGGAAAGCCCCTCCGGGAGGGAAGTTCCCCTGGCGGAATCGCTCCGTCAGAGGGCAAAAATGCTCATGCCCAAGTTCCACCTCGAGACGGTGGTGCTCCATCCCGAAAGTCCTCCCCTTATTTATTTTCTAGGTCAAAAGACCTTATGTACTAGAAGATGGGCACTAGAAGTGGCTGGGCTGCCCACTACCCACCAGGGCGTGCCTGGAGGGCCTGGTGTCCTGTGTGCACTAGGTGGCCCCCCTCTGGTGATTATTTGCTTCGGTATTTTTTATATATTCCAAAATAATTCTTCGTAAAATTTCACCTCATTTGGAGATGTACAAAATAGGTATCTCTGACATAGCTTTTTCAGGTCCGGAATTCCAGCTAGTGGTTTTCTCCCTCTTTGTTTAAACCTTGCATATTATGAGAGAGAAGACATTAGAATTACTCCATAAAGCATTATTATGCATAAAAACCTTATAAATACCAGTAGGAAAACATGATGCAAAATGGACATATCAACTCCCCCAAGCTTAGACCCCGCTTGTCCGCAAGCGAAAGCCGATATCGAAAATCATGTCGACATGTTTAGAGTGAGGTGTCGATAAAAGAAAAATACGGACATAGTAGCATCATGCTTATTATTATAACAACAAAAAACTTTATCATCAAGCTCTATATATAACTTCTCATGAACAGGTAACAATTCATCACAACATCGAAGTAAAAAGCATAAACTTTATTGAAAACCAACAAACTATGTTCTCAGTCAACTTTGCAACTACAACTCATCATATTTTCAGGAAGGGTCTCGTATCGGAGCCTTTTGGAAAGTCCACATACTCATCATCATTTAATCTTCTATGATTGCTAACACTCACAACATATATATGAGCAAAAAGATTCAACCGGACACATAGAAAGATAGGGTCTTATAGTTTCGCCTCCCAACTTATTCACCTCAAGGGTGATGTCAACAATAATAACTCATGATCACTCACATCCAAGTGGATATATGTGCCTAGATATTTCCCCACCACATGATGCTTGCCAAAGCAAAAAAATAAAAGGAATAAAGAGGAATACTTTGACTCTTTGCATAAAAAGTAAATACATAAGTAAAAGATATGCCTTTCGCAGAGGGAAGCAGAGGTTGTCATGCGCTTTTTGGTTGTATGCACAATCTCTTAATGCAAAAGAATGTCACGTTATATTGCCCCTTATGATAGAAACCTTTATTATGCAGTCCATTGCTTTTATTACTTTACCATCACAAGTTCGTACAACACTTAATTTCTCTTACACTAATTGATCAAACACATTTATCAACAATTTTTATTGCCTTATTGCACCGACGACAACTTACTTGAAGGATCTTACTCATTCCATAGGTAGGTATGGTGGACTCTCAAAATAAGAGTTTGGGTTGGGTTTTTGTTGCACAAGTAGTGTCTCTACTTAGTAGGGAATCTTGGCTAGCAAATATATTGAGCAAGCACCACATGTTGAAGGATCTATGACAATATAACTTCTATGAGAATATGAACAAGCATAAATCATTACGGTGTCTTCCTTGTCCAACGTCAACCGTTTGGCATAAGATATTTAGTGGGGACTCACAATCATAAAAGAAGTGCAAGATAGTTTATTTGCATGTGAATCTTCTCTTCCCTTATTAGTTCTTTCATGAATTGCATTATTGACCAATGCTATGTTTGTCAACTTTCAACAAATTTTACCACTTATACTTTCCCTTATGTGATGTCATTACTTACCATAAGATTAGCATATGATATTTTATTATTATTTCCCTTTATTTTGATGAAACATAAAGTAAAGAAGCAAAAACTCAAACTAAAATTTATTATATGACTTTCACTCGATTACATAGATAGACAGATCATGAAAATAACACTGAAGAATAGATCATACTAAGCTTCTATATTAAACTAAGTCACAGAATAACTAAAGATCGAACTAATATAGGTAAAGGTAATAAAAGTGGTGATGATACGATACCGGGGCATCTCCCCCAAGCTTGGCAAAAGCCAATGGGAGTGCCCATACATGTGTGCTCAAGTCTCCTTTGGTGGTGAAGATGATGGTGGTGGTGGTGATGATAAGGTTGATAACTTATCCTCCGGCTTCCATGGAAGCGGTTCTCTATCATAAGAGGATGCATGAGTCCCCCGAGTCCTGCAACAGGCAGCCAAACTCATACATTTAAATCTTGCCTCATACTGAAAGAATTGATTTTGAAGATCGTAGATTTGGCTTTGCAGAAAATTGATTTGCTCGTTGAAGGCGAAGACGATGTCCTTCATAGACCAACCATCCACCTTGTGATCACGGGTAAATTTCATAATCATGATATGATTGGCACTGATTCCACGCTCCACCATCCCTTGGCACTCGAAGACCTCCTGCTCCACCATCTCGAGCCTAGCCTCCATGGTTCATGTCTTCTTGGGGCCTTGACCATCCCGGATGTGGAGCACGCCCTCATGCATCTGAATGGCTCGAGGGTGCTTCATCACCTCTCACAAGTAGGGATTGATTACCCTCTTGAGGAACTTGTCCTTGGAGGAGCTTGGTGCAGCCATGGAGATCTGGATCTATCAGGAAAACAACACGAAACAAGAATAGAAGGTTTCTCCGTGATGCGGTGGTCAAATCGTCTAGAAGTATAAATAAGATTTTTTTTATCTTGGAGACAAGCATAAAGAAGAAAAACAAAGTTGGGAAGGTGCTCGAGGTGCCCACCACCCACCAGGGCGTGCTAGGAGGGGCAGGCATGCCCTAGTGTATCGTGGTCACCTTCGTTGCCTTCCTGGTTGTTTCTTATTATCCTATTTTTTCTAATATTCCAAAACTGACAAAAAATATTTTTGCCCATTTTTTGAAGTCTGTTTACTTGCCATATCACGTACCTCCTCTTTTTCAGGGTTCTAGAGTGTTCTGGAAGGTTTCTTTTATGTGTTCCTCCGGTGTCATGGTTTGGATAATATTGCTTTCAACATTAATAGGCACCTGATATAGTGTTTAATTCTTTGTCCATTGACCACCTTCGGGTTAGTACCTTCTGCATTATTGATCTTAATAGCTCTAGACCGATAAAATTCTTTGATGATATATGGTCCTTCCCGTGTGGAAAGAAGTTTTCCTGCAAAATATCTAAAATGGGAGTTGTAAAAAAGAACATATTCTCCAACTTTGAATTCCCACTTTTGTATTCTTTTGTGATGCCATCTTTTAACTTTTTCTTTGAATAGTTTGGCATTTTCATAAGCTTGGGTTCTCCATTCATCTAGTGATCTAATATCAAATAACCACTTTTCACTGGCAAATTTGAAGTCATAATTGAGTTCTTTGATTAACCAATATGCTTTATGTTCTAATTCAAGAGGCAAATGACAAGTTTTTCCATAAGGCATTTTATATGGAGACATACCTGAGGGAGTCCTGGATTAAGGGGTCCTCGGACAGCCGGACTATATACTTTGGCCGGACTGTTGGACTGTGAAGATACAAGATTGAAGACTTCGTCCCGTGTCCGGATGGGACTCTCCTTTGCGTGGAAGGCAAGCTTGACAATTCGGATATGTAGATCTCCTTCTCTATAACCAACTCTGTGTAACCCTAGCCCCCTCAAGTGTCTATATAAACCGGAGGGTTCCGTAGGACAACAACAATCATCATCATAGGCTAGCTTCTAGGGTTTAGCCTCTTCGATCTCGTGGTAGATCAACTCTTGTAATACTCATATCAGCAAGATCAATCAAGCAGGAAGTAGGGTATTACCTCCATCGAGAGGGCCCGAACCTGGGTAAAACATTGTGTCCCCCACCTCCTGTTACCATTAGCCTTAGACACACAGTTCGGGACCCCTTACCCGAGATCCGCCGGTTTTGACACCGACATTAGTGCTTTCATTGAGAGTTCCACTGTGCCGTCGCGATAGGGCTTGATGGCTCGCCTTGTTGTCAAGGACAACATCACCGCTGGAGGAACCCTGGCTGTAGGCCAGACTCTCCGGCTGGATGGTTTCATCATGGCCGCCCGCTCGGCTGCCACGCCGACGATGGCTTCTCAGGACATCAAGAACAGCCTCCACGTCAGCTCGGAATTCACCGAGCAGATGGATCCAATGGAGCTCTCCTCCTTGAACGAGTTCTTGGATAGCATTGCCGCCCTGGGAATCTCTACGGACTATGATCGGATTGGGCTTAAACCCGACCAAAGGGAGATTAATTCTCCGCCGGTCACCCATCAGATAGCAGTGGTGGAGGAACAAAACAGCGATTCTTCCTCTATTTTGAGGACGAACTACGTCCAGATTCCCGAGCTCTCTGAGCCGGATGCCCGTCTACGGGAGGACATGGCCCAGGCCCCGAACTTAGAATCGGACAACGGGCCACAGATATTGGGCAACATCTTCGAGCCCGAGCTACCAAGCTCGGGAACTCCTTTGCCCCTGGCTCTCAGATCGGATCAGGGTGTGGACTTAAGTCTACCCACCCACCCAGCCACAAGTGATCTTTCCCACATTAGACAAGAGCCCAAGAGACATTACACAACTTTTGGGTTCCTCCTTGTAATGAGCAAGGTTAAGGACTGTCACGAGGAAGACGCAATCTCATTCTTTTGTAAAAATTGCACGGACAAGGGAATTCTCAACGTCATAAGTCGCCGTGACATAGCACACTTTGCCGACTTGGCGGCCATAGTACAAAAGTACTATGCGATGGAAAGCGCGTGGAAAACCCAAAAAAATTCTAGGATCCTCTGGCTCTAACTAAACCCCTCGTCCCACTAAAAGGGTGCGCTCTCGCAAGTCACCCAATCCAGTTACAAAGAAGCCAAAGCCCTCTACAGGGCGTGGAACCGTACTGGAGGGATGGCTCAATAGGCCATGCGAAATTCACAGCACACCAAGCATCACACCAACACACAGCCTTAGAGCATGTTGGATACTCCGGCAGGTGAACAAGAGCGGCGAGGATCTTCTCATCAACAATACTGCAGAGCACCATCCCGCAGAGAATAACAATACAGTACTGATAGTCTTCGATACTTTCGCCTCAAATAATAGGCGCTAGCGAGCGCTCCGCAACCTCGCCAAAGTTGTCGGAGTAATGGGCCACGGGTAGGCTAACCCGGGCCCCAAGACCTTTCAAAGACATCGGGGCAGGCAGCACCCCTCAAGCCGAGTCCCAGACGGCGACTCCGAGATAAGCCGACTCTGGGATGGCGACCTCAAGAAAGGCCGACTCCGAGCTGGCGACCTCCAAAGAAGCCGACTTTGGAGAGTCGGCCCGTGACTCCTCCTTCATCCCTAAGTACGATACGGGGTACGGTCGCGACGTTGTTGTCTCCCCCCTGCTCACGAAGGACCGGCATGGCTACAGTGAGCCGTATCGCTGGAAGATCTCTGGCGAGGCGCGGCACTGTTGCCATGCCTGCCCTGACCTCAGCCACAATGCGCAATACGCTGTGCCCATGATGTCGGCATGTACGACCCAGAGGCGGCGGGGCCGCCTGTCAGTGGGAGGGCCGAAGGCGGCCTGTGCGCCCGAAGACGGACCTGTGGAAGTCGGCCTCCCGGGAGTCGACTGACTCCTCCCCAGGGCCCCACGAGCCATTAATCAGACAAGATGGGGAGTGGCGACGGTGATCGCCCGATAGACGGCGGCACTGTTGCCACGACCCGATGACCAAGCCTGCGTCACCAGGAGTGTCGCTACAGTATCAAGCCTGTCCGCGGGACCCGCCAGTCGGCGGGCCCCAGAAGCCGGCAAGAAGGGCGGTGGCCAGAGAGACAGACGGCTGGGACCCGCGCCCAGCCATATTACTATTGTACCCCCGGGGGGTAGGCCTATATAAACCTCCCGGGGCACCCATGCAAAGGGTTCGGACCTGAGTAGAGATAGACCAGATAGCACGGGAGGAGAGAACTAGCCTTGCTCTCTCCTGCCTCCCAAAACAGCTCTAGGAGCACCATTGTAGTCACCTTGTTTGAGTGATCATGCGGAGACCCCGCAGAGTAGCAGTAGGGGTGTTATCTCCTAGGAGAGCCCTGAAGCTGGGTAAGATCCACCGGCGTGCATGTCTTCGCCTCATCCTGCTTCCAGGCACCGGTGACGTTCTACTCGCTCCCACCATGATAAGCCATCCTTTGGCATATGTCGTATCCAACCCCCGACATTTGGCGCCCACTGTGGGCCGAGGTGCACCATCGTCCGGTGATCTGCTCTGGACGGGAACCCTGCTCCTTCCCGGCGAGCGCAGCCAGCCCGGCACGCCGGATGGCGTCTGTGCCGATGCACTGCACGGCGCGGAGATCGCCTGTGCGGCCAGCTGCCTCGCCGATCTTATCGGTAAGGTTCGCCTCTCCGATGAGCCTGCATCGGACGCAGGCACAAGCGCCCCCGAGAGCCTCCTCGCGGGCCTCCTCGACCAACTCCACGTCGCCGGCGAGCCTGCCGCGGACCTGGAGTCCATAGGATCCACTGACCCGATGCTGGTCGATTCCAACACCGCGTCGCTCAACGCGTTCCCCACCAACGTGGTGGTCTACGACGAGCCGCTCCCATACGCGGGGAGCGGTAGAAGCACCATCACTGAGGTCCTCGTCCTCGAGCACGGAGAGCGCTCTGGCGAAGGAGCGGACGACCCGCTTGACGCGGCCCTGTGAGGCCTTGCGGCGCTGATTCCAGAGGACACCGACGCCGAGACACTGGAGGCACTCCACCTTCAGCTCGTCGATGGCGCAAAGAAATTGGCAAGTATGAGGCACTTTTCAGAAGCTTACCAACGAGGGATGGATCGCGCCGTAGGCGGTTCGCCGGCTCCAACTGGGCCTAGCCGCCTAGGCGCGGTCCGACAGCGCGGCGCGGCAATCGCAAACCTCTTTGGGGCTGATCGCCCTGTGTATGCCACGCCCGCAGAGAATATCCGTGCCGCCCAGGCGGCGGCAGACGAGCTCGACAACTTCGAAGGCAAAGAGCGCCGCATAATGACGGAGCGAGTTCAGCAGCTCCTCGACGCGGCCGCCGCGCAGAACGGTGCCGGCTGCCGCACCGAGGCGCCGCAGCGCCAAAACAACGACCCACCGCTTCACTGAGACCAAGGTGCGATGTCTCGGACGCCGACTGGCGGAGCCCATGGGAAGAAGGACAAGGAGCCGGCTGTCAGCCATAGCCGGACTCACATCACCATCGAGCGCGACCAAGACGGCCGCCCTAAGGCGGTGGAGCGGTGGGACGACTACCAGCCTCGCCCCCCTCGCGGTGAAAGGCGAGTCTCCCCGCCGCCCGTGGAACATCCGACTCTCGGCGACCGCCTTGGCCACCGAGAGGGAGTCGGAGAGAATGACGCCCGCCACCGGATCGACCGACTCCACCGATCCCTGGCGCTGGAAGAAGAAGATGAGTTGGGTCCCCCCTGCTTCGGACCCCGCATCCGAGACGAGCCCTTTCCCAAAGGGTTCACGCTCCCCCGAGACACGCCTAAGTACACCGGCACCGTGAAGCCGGAGGATTGGCTGATCGACTACTCCACGGCTGTCAACATAGCGAACGGCAACAAACGTGTTGCCGTACGATACGTCCCGCTCATGCTCCATGGCTCGGCCCGGACGTGGTTAAACAGTCTGAAACCTCGCAGCATCAACAGTTGGGTCGACTTCACCGAGGCTTTCGTCCGCAACTTCACCAGCACGTACAAGCGACCTCCCAACCCACGCCATCTCTCCTTGTGCGTGCAAGGCCCTGACGAGTCTACTCGCGACTACCTCACGCGCTGGGGCGAACTCCGGAACTCCTGCGAGGGTGTGCACGAGGTGCAGGCCATTGAGTACTTTACTGCTGGGTGCAGAGAAGGCACCCTCCTCAAGCACAAGATCCTCAATGACGAGCCAGAGACCCTCGACGAGCTGCTGATCACGGCGGACAAGTACGCCACGGCCGACTCCTCCATGAAGGCGGAGATTCGGGTCAGCGCAACTAGCAAAGTCGCCCCTCAGGCTCCAAGAACTTCGGCTGGAGACACCAGTCGGCGGCAGCAGCAGAATGACCAGAAGCCCAAGGCCCCGCTGCCGACTTCCGGCAGTCGGCAGGTGGCAAAGGCAGAAGACCAACAACTGGAGGGACCGCCTCCGGCAAAGCGGCAGAAGGGCGGCAAGTCCAACTGGCTGCCGGCTTTCTCCTACGAACAGACTCTGGATGGTCCCTGCAAGTTCCACAGCGGCGCGAAGCCGTCCAACCATACCACCCGGAAATGTCACTGGCTGACCAGAATCGCCAAGGGGGACGGCCTGCTCCCTCCCCCTCCTGCTGGGCCGCCTCCTCCGCAGTCGCCCCAGCAGCCGGCCGTCAGGCCAGTCGGCACGATACAAGACGAGTTCCCGGATGAGCACGGAGCCTATGTGGTGTTCACCAGTATAGTGGACGACCGGCGCAGCAGGCGCCAACAGCAGCAAGAAGTAAATGCATTTGCATCAAGCACTCCAGAGTTCATGCATTGGTCCGAAAGGCCCATCAGTTGGAGCAGAGCTGATCACCCAGAGGTGATGCCGAGCCTAGGCTCTTACGCCTTGGTCCTATCCGCCACCCATGCCACGGACAGGCGGGCCGCTCGCTTCTCGCGAGTACTGATAGACGGAGGCAGCAGTATCAACATCCTGTACAAGGACACGATGGAGAAACTAGGAATCAAGCGAAGACAGCTTCAGAGCAGCCGGACTATGTTTCACGGAATCGTCCCCGGCCTTTCCTGCTCGCCAATCGGCAAGATCATGATAGATGTCCTCTTCGGAGACAAGGATCATTTCCGCCGAGAGCCAGTTTCGTTTGAGGTGGTGGACCTTGAAAGCCCATATCACGCATTGCTTGGCTGACCCGCCCTGGCCAAGTTCATGGCGGTGCCCCACTATGCCTACCTCAAGATGAAGATGCCGAGTTCCAAGGGAATCCTAACCGTGTCCGGCGACTACAGGAAGTCGTCCGCTTGCGCGGCCAAAAGTAGTCGGGGCCGAGTCCTTGGTGGTCGCAGCTGAGAAACGGCTTCTTGATCGGGTCGTGGCGATGGCCGGCAAGCAGCCTGAGTTGTCGCCCGACCCCAAGGAGTCGGAAGCAGAAGGATCATTCAAGCCGGCCAAGGAAACAAAGAAGATACCACTGGACCCAGAACACCCAGTGAAGTACGCTGTCATAGGCACTGGCCTTGACAACAAATAGGAAGGCGAGCTCGTCGACTTCCTCCGTGAGAATCGCGACATCTTCGCATGGTCCCCCAAGGACATGCCTGGTGTCCCGACGGAATTCGCCGAGCACAAGTTACACGTCCGATCTGATATGAAGCCCATCAGGCAGCCCTTGCGCTACCTGTCAGAAGAGAAAAGAAGAGTTGTTGGAGAAGAAATAGCCCGGCTCCTGGCGGCCGGCTTCATCATGGAAGTATTCTTTCCAGAGTGGTTAGCAAACCCGGTTCTAGTGCTGACGAAGAACAAGCAGTGGCGGATGTGCATTGATTACACAAGCCTCAATAAAGCTTGCCCCAAGGACCCGTTTGCTCTGCCAAGAATTGATCAGGTGATAGACTCCACAGCCGGATGCGAGTTGTTGAGCTTCCTAGATGCATATTCGGGATATCACCAGATCAAGCTGAACCCGGCTGACAGACTGAAAACCACCTTCATCACGCTGTTTGGAGCCTTCTGCTACCTGACCATGACGTTCGGCTTGAGAAATGCCGGCGCCACCTTTCAGTGTTGCATGCAGAAGTGCCTCCTGAAGCAACTCGACAGAAACGCCCACGTCTATGTGGATGATGTAGTGGTGAAGACGGAGAAGCGTGGGACCTTGCTGGAGGACCTCAAGGAAACCTTGGAGAATCTGCGCCAATTCCAGATCAAGCTCAACCCAGAGAAGTGCGTTTTCGGAGTACCATCCGGCTAGCTCCTCGGTTTCCTGGTCTCCGAACGCGGCATAGAGTGCAACCCTGTGAAGATCAAGGCCATCGAGAGGATGGAAGCACCCAGACGACTGTTAGATGTGCAGAAGTTCACCGGCTATTTGGCATCCATCAGCCGATTCATTAGTCGGCTAGGCGAGAAGGCTCTCCCCTTGTATCAGCTCATGAAGAAGACGACCTTCTTTGAGTGGACCCCCAAGGCGGACGAGGCCTTTCTCCAACTAAAGAAGATGTTGACTACTCCCCCTGTGCTGGCGGCTCCGACTCCCAAAGAGCCCATGCTCCTATACATTGCCGCCACCAGCCGAGTAGTCAACATAGTCATGGTAGTCGAGCGCAAGGAGGAAGGCAAGGCACTGCCTGTCCAGAGACCGGTATATTACCTGAGTGAAGTACTGTCGACCTCCAAGCAGAACTGCCCCCATTACCAGAAGATGTGCTACGGCGTACATTTTGCCGCCAAGAAATTGAAGCCTTACTTCCAGGAGCATCCAATCACTATGGTCTTCACAGCCCCGCTGGCCGAGATCATCGGAAGCCGAGATGCTTCTGGCCGAGTGGCCAAATGGGCCATTGACTTAGCTCCCTACACCATCTACTACGAGCCCCGCACCGCCATCAAGTCGCAGGCGCTGGCCGACTTCCTCGTCGACTGGGCCGAGACCCAGTACCTGCCGCCAGCGCCTGACTCCACCCATTGGCGGATGCACTTTGACGGCTCCAAGATGCGCACCGGCTTGGGAGCCGGCGTCATCCTCACTTCCCCCATGGGCGACAAGCTAAGATATGCGCTGCAGATCCACTTCGCCGCCTCCAACAACGTGGCCGAGTACGAGGCGCTCATACACGGGCTCCGGCTTGCCAAAGAGCTCGGCATTCGCCAGATCCTGTGTTATGGCGACTCCGACTTGGTAGTCCAACAATCATCTGGCGATTGGGATGCCAAGGACGCAAATATGGCGAGCTATCGTTTCCTCGTTCAGCAGCTCAGCGGATACTTCGAGGGGTGCGAGTTCCTTCACGTGCCAAGGAACGACAACGACCAAGCAGATGCCTTGGCACGAATCTGCTCCACTCGCCAGGCAATACCATCTGGCGTCGCCCTCCAGCGCCTCCTCAAGCCTTCTATCAAACCGTCACCAGAATCAGATTCAATCTTTGTGCCGGCTCCGCCTGAGGAAGCCGGACCCGACTCCAAGAAGAACACAGTCGAAGCCGGCCCGGGGACTTCAGAACACGGCCCGGGGACTGCCGCGGCAGGATCGAAGACTCCAGAGCCAGGCCCGGGGACTGCTCCAGTCAGCCCCGGGATTTTGTCAAACTAGCAAGCGGCTGCGGACTCCAACCCGCCGCCTCCCAGCCCGGCCACCCTTATCCAAGTCGCACTCGTGGCAGCTGAAGAAATAGCAGCACCTTCATGGGCCCAGCCCATCCTCAGATTCTTAGTAAACAGAGAGCTGCCAACCGATGAAATCTTGGCTCGGCAAGTACAATGCCGAGCATCAGCCTACACCATAGTCAACAGAGAGCTGGTCAGGCGCAGCGTTACCGGCATTTTCCAACGCTGCGTCGAGGCAGAACAAGGCCAAGCAATCCTCAGAGATATCCACGAGGGCGAGTGCGGTCACCACGCGGCCTCCAGGGCACTCGTCGCCAAAGCCTTCCGGCATGGTTTCTTCTGGCCAACCACCCTGGAAGAGGCCAAAGAACTAGTCCAAAAGTGCAAGGGGTTCCAGATTTTCCATTCCAAGCCACTCCAGCCGGCTTCCGCACTCAAGACTATCCCCATCGCCTGGTCCTTTGCAATCTGGGGTCTGGACATGGTGGGACCATTCAAGACGGCACGAGGTGGCTTGACTCACCTGCTGGTCGCAGTAGACAAACTCACCAAGTGGGTGGAGGCGAAACCCATCAAGAAGTTAAATGGTCCGACTGCAGTGACCTTCATTGCTGACATCACAACTCGGTATGGCATCCCACACAGCATCATCACCGACAATGGCATGAATTTTGCCAAAGGCGCCTTGGCCCGTTTCTGCGTGACACAGGGCATCCAACTGGACTTAGCGTCCGTTGCCCATCCGCAGTCAAAAGGCCAGGTGGAGCGAGCGAACGGCCTCGTCTTATCCGGCATCAAGCCTCGACTCGTCGTCCCGCTGGAGCGATCTGCCGGCTGTTGGCTTGAGGAGATGCCAGCCGTCCTCTGGAGTCTACGCACGACTCCAAACAAGTCAACCGACTTCACACCCTTCTTCCTCGTCTATGGTGCTGAAGCCGTCATCCCAATGGACATAGAGTTCGACTCCCCGCGAGTCACCATGTACACCGAGGAAGAAGCAGAAGAAGCACGACAAGACGGTGTCGATCTGCTGGAAGAGGGCCGGCTGTTGGCACTCAGCCGGTCCGGCATCTACCAGTAGAGCCTGCGTCGATACTACAACAGGAAGGTCAGGCCAAGATCTTTCCAAGAAGGCGACCTTGTGCTCCGGCTGATCAAGCGAACAGCCGGCCAGCACAAGCTGTCGGCGCCTTGGGAAGGCCCCTTCATCATCAGCAAGGTGCTAGGAAATGACGCCTACTATCTGATCAACGCTCAGAAGCCCCGAGCGCGCAAGAGGGACGACTCCGGCGAAGAAACAGAGCTTCCGTGGAATGCAAATCTTCTTCGAAGATTTTACAGTTGATGCAGTATGTATCACACTACCCCTTTGTATTAAAGTACTAAGACTTTGGGCCCCCCGAGACGAGCTCGGGGACTGCCCTTTTTTGTTATCTGTATGATAAGCATTATGCCTTCGAGAAAATCGCTTTCGTTGCAAGCCACTTGGCACCAGGCCAGACTAGTCGGCCCGGGGACTCGCCGCCTTGCGCTATGAGGAGTTTCCCGCAGTCAGACAAGTAGTGCGCGATGCCCAATCCGCCTCCTGGCAAAGCCGCAGCTCGCAGAGCGATTGTGAGGCGAACAGGAGGGGGGAAGAACGGGTACCCACACGAAAAATGGCTAAAGACGGCCTCCAGCATTTCTAAAGCGGAAGCCGACTCATGAGTAGCCGGCTCGCCGTCTTTATTAGCTTTTATCAAGGACAGCCGACTCTTGGGTAGTCGTCCTGTCGCTTTCTATCCAACTTGCTAAAGAAACTCTAAAAACGGCCAAGTACTCACTTTCCCGAAGTAGCCGAGCACTTGACCCAGCGACAGTCCACGGAGCGGCTGTCCGACTGGCAAGGCAGCGACTAAGGGAAGGCGGCAAAGGGAAAAGCCTAAAGAGCAGTAAGCAAGGAAAGACGGAAATCGGTTAATATTTACATAGGCCCTTGGCCGAATTTTCGAATAGAGGTTCAAGATACAGCCCGCGGGTGGAACTGTTCGAAACTAACAAAGTTTTCAAAGATTGCTAAGACAGACAGGTAGAGGCAGCCTAGGAGGCGGCATCGGGGATCGGAGGATCGGAGGAGACGGCGGCGTCAGGCGCCGGGGCAGTCGGCTGAGCGGTCTCGGCTTGATCACCTCCGGCGACGGTCGCCTTCTCTTGACGCGGCTCGTTGCTGGAGGCGCGGTCAAGCTGAGGCTGGCTGCCTGCTCCGTCTTCTAGCGCCTCCGCCTCGCCTTCGTCCTCCGCCTCGTCCTCCTCCTCAGTGCTGGAGTCTATCACCTCCGCCGAGTCTTCGCCATACTCCGGGTTCATTCCGAACCACTCCGGCGGCACTTCCTCGCCGCCTTCAGCCCGCTCGGGGACGAAGACGCTGGTGTCCGTGTACTCGATGATGGCCGCAGCACGCTCGATAAGGGCACCCTCCATGGCCTCCAGCTCGGCCTGGGCTTCTGACCGGAACACGGCCAGACGGTCCAAGTCCAGCCCTGGATACCACGCCTTGACAAACTCCAAGGCCCGGCACGCTCTGGCCCGGGCCGAGGAGCCCTTCCAAGCCTCAAGACGACTGGCGGCGACCTCCAGCCAGTCGGCAGTTCAGCTGGCGGTGCGCAGCGCCGGCATGCCTGGCACAAGGCGGCAACCGCTTGGGCGCCAGCATGCTGAAGCCGGTGCATCAGCCGGTGAGCCGGACGAAGACGGGCTTCAATGCTCAGAAGCTGCTCCTTGACGGTCCGTGGGGCATTGGCGGCGATCTCCTCACCGTCCGCCCTTCGCGCCGCATGAGCAGCCTCGATGGCCGGAGGGACTGCCTGCGAATGGCCAGGGAAGAAGTCTGCCAAGACAAAAAGAAGCAAATCGAAAAAAATCAGAAGTCAGCCTGACGCATAGTCGGAAGCCCGAAGAGGCGAAAGAAACTTACCATCAACAATATCCTCGATCTCGTGGAAACCGGAGGTCAGCATCGCCTCCCTGTCAGTCTAGGAGGAGCGCTCGCTCTCGAACTCGGCCAGGAGTGCGGTCTCTTTCTTCTCGGCCTCGTCCTGTGCCTTCTTGAGCAGCTCCTTCTGCTTGGCCAGCTGCGCCGCCAGCAGGTCGCGTTCCGTGGCGAGCTTGCCACACTCCTCCTCTTTGGCACGAGGGGCGGTATTGGCCTCGTCCAGCTGCCCCTGAAGAACGGCATTGGCTTCTGAGAAACAAGGAAGAGACAAATGAGTCATTAGCAAAAAAGATCGCTGGGAAGATCCGGCCCGACTGCTCAGCAGTCGGCCCGAATCTCGGCGACTACAGCCCGCGGGTGCGCCAGCGCGCCCCCGCGAAGAAAGAAGAACTCACTCCGGCTTTCCGACAAGTAGGCAGTCCACTTGTTCAACTCCTCAACATTGCGGTTGAAGACAGTGACGCGGAGGTTGTGGTACTCCTGCAATGAATCATTGCAGACAAAGTTAGTGTTTGGAACTCGCCAGAGGGAGTTCCGAACTGCCTGCTCAGCAGCCGGCCTGGAACTCGGGGACTACACCCAGTGGGTGCGCTGGCGCGCCCCCTCAGAAAAACAAACAAGAGTCCAAAGGAAAATAAACTTACTCGGATGGCCGATCAGGCGGCCAGATGTGCTCGGGTGCAGGCTTGAAGGGCGTCGCCCTCGGCCCGAAGCTTTGCCTGGACTTCCAGGAGCAGTTCATTTAACGGCCCAGTGCCGCCTCCGCGCACCCACCCGGTGGGCGCGGCGCTTGTGGCCTCGGCGTCTAGGGACGCCGAGCCGGCAACACCGGTCTCCCAAGGACGCGGCGCTGAGGTCGCCCTCTCAAGACGGCGACGTACCGGCGAGGTGACTTGGAGAAGCAGCCGCGTTTCAGCCTCGTCCATAGCCGGTGGCTCCGACGGATCCACCGGCTGCTTGCCATGCGGCCTCCCAGACGGCGGTGGAAGCGGTGGTGGCGGCACGAGGGTGTCCGACATAGAAACATCGCCGCCCTCCTTCTCCACGATGGGGTCCTCAGTGCCGGCCCCTCCGGTTTGCCCCGTGAACTCCGGAGGCGGCGGCGCAGACGATAGTGGGGGGACAAGCATCGTTGATCGGCGACGCGCGGCCTCCTTGGAGTGCCGTCTCGCTGCGAGGGCAGCCTCGGCATCCTCCAGCTCCTTCTGGACGGAGGCAACCGCCTTGTCGGCCTCCGCCTTCTCCAGACGTTCGGCTTCCTCCTCCTCGCGCTTCTCCCGCGCGTTTCGCTCTGTCGCCTCCGGGAGGGCGGCGGCGGGGTCGGCCCGCCGAGTATTGGCGGACGTCTCCGCCGACCCCATGACAGAGGGGACGGCGACTCTCTCAAGGGAGAGAGGGGCCCTAGAGAAGATCGGAGGGAGTACATAAACAAAGACTCGGATAAGATTCGACAAAGAAAAAGAAAGAGCATGAAGACTTACGCGGATACTAGCGGCGGCCTTCTCACTTCCCTTCGGAAGCGGTTGGCCTTCGCGGCTGCTTCCTCCCGTATGGTCGCGGCGGCCGCCCCCTTAGGCTTCTTCATTTTGCCGCCGGGCACACTCGGCCCGGCGTGACGCCTCTTCACGCCGCCCTGGCTGGCGGAGGAGCCGACCTTCGGCTGGTGGCGCGGGGCGACTTCCCCTTCGGCGTCGTCGTCGGGCTAGTCGTCGAAAGTGGCCGAGGGCCTGAAATCGCCTTCCGCTACTCCCCCCCCACCTTCGGCGTCGGCTTCCATTGCCACCGCCCCCAAGTCGGGGTCGTCGACGTCACTCTTCGCGCGGTCGGGGACAAACTCGCGGGGCTGTCTCATAGCACTGGCGGCGGGCTGCATAAGAGGATTCTAGTTCAGAAGAGGCCGACAAGAGTTAGAAGCCGGAGTCGGCTGAGGAAAAAAGACGAAGCAATAGGAGGACGCGACTTACCACTGGTGGAGGGTTGTCGCGCGACTACGGCTCCTTGCCGAACTGCCAGTCCTCCTCGTACTTGCAGTGCGCGATGTAGTTCACCATGTTTGCCACCTCCTTGCGGGGCATCTCCTTGGTGCTCATCCGGCTTGGGTCTCGGGGGCCGCTCATCTGACAGATCAGGTGTGGCCGGCCTTGG
This sequence comes from Triticum aestivum, assembly GCF_018294505.1. NCBI lineage: Eukaryota > Viridiplantae > Streptophyta > Magnoliopsida > Poales > Poaceae > Triticum > Triticum aestivum. The sequence continues at coordinate 613,307,573 of NC_057798.1, read as the reverse complement.
AGCGGGAGAACTCGGCGTGCCATGAAGGCGGCCAGCAAGTCGGCCCCGACGAGCCCCTCCGACTGTATCAAGACTCAGAGTCGCGCTACGGCGGCGGCTCCGGCAAGGGACAATGACTTGACCCTGTGGGACCAGCTGGGGAGCCTCCCGGTCAGGGGAGTGGCGTTGTAGGGCGGCAGGTTGACCCAGTCGCCGTCGGGGGATAGGTTCTTCACGTAGAAGTACGTGCACTGCCACATCTTCACCGACTTGATCTGCGTGATGGGAGGAAAGGGATTGTCAGTCGTCGAGCGTCGCATCGCGATGAAGGTGCCGCATTGAGCCGGCACGCCGGCGATGTGCGTGCCGAGCTTAGAAGAGAAGAATTCCCCCCACAGCTCGATGGTGGGGAGAAGGCCGAGGAATCCTTCGCACAGGGTGGCGAAGGCGGAGAGCAGCACCACCGTGTTCGGTGTGAGGTGGTGCGGCTGAAGACTGTGGAACTCCAGGAACGAGCGGAAGAAGCCGCTCGCCGGCAGCCCCAGGTCGCGCATAAGGTGCGAGCGGAAGACGACCCGCTCGCCCTCTTCTGGCGCCGGCCGGATTTCCCCCTTCGGCGCGGCGCAGGCGCGCACGAGGTCCGTGCTGGGAAGACGACGTGTCTGGCGGAGGAACTCGATGTGTTCCTCCTCTACCTCTAAGCCGTCCCACACGCCGGAGCGCACGGCAGGGGCCGCGGCGTAGGAAGAGCTCATCGCCGCGGTATAGTGTGCTCTGGCTCAACGGCGGAGGAAGGAAGGAGAAAGTGAGCAAGATAGGGCGGGGGAGCGGGGAAGAAGGGCGCGTGAGCTGTGCCCCTCCGCTTTCCCCCACCTACTTATAGCCCAACGGGCTGAGAAGCCGAGGGGGCGGGCGTGGGATTAACTGCGCATAACGTCCCACACCACCCCATGATTTACCCCACGAAGTTACTACGCGCAGTAACGACGTGGGAAAACCAACCGTCCGCGGCCGCAACGGATCCGTCCGTATGCCGAGGCGCGGTAGTGGTGGGCCCCACCTGACGGCCCATCCCGTCGCACGCGTGGGTGGGCAGACTGTTCTCCCCACGCGGCGCCACGCGATAGGACCACCTTAACGACAGCGGGGAGGCGTACCAGGCACGCCGCCTGGTTTCCCGCCACGACTTTCAAACTGAGGCTCTTCGCAGAAACCCCCGACTTTCGACAGTCTGCCCAAGAGAAGACGACAGCCGAGTCCGAGAGTCTGCATTTATAAAGATTGAAGCTGCTGAAGCCCCACAATGCAACGACCGCCGGGCTTCACCAGCTTCGGGGACTACTGTCGGAGTAATGGGCCACGGGTAGGCTAACCCGGGCCCCAAGACCTTTCAAAGACATCGGGGCAGGCAGCACCCCTCAAGCCGAGTCCCAGACGGCGACTCCGAGATAAGCCGACTCTAGGATGGCGACCTCAAGAAAGGTCGACTCCGAGCTAGCGACCTCCAAAGAAGCCGACTTTGGAGAGTCGGCCCGTGACTCCTCCTTCATCCCGAAGTATGATATGGGGTACGGTCGCGACGTGGCCGTCTCCCCATTCTCACGAAGGACCAGCATGGCTACAGTGAGCCGTATCGCTGGAAGATCTCCAGCGAGGCGCGACACTGTTGCCATGCCTGCCCTGACCTCAGCCATAGTGCGCAGTACGCTGTGCCCATGATGTCGGCCTGTACGACCCAAAGGCGGCGGGGCCGCCTGTCAGTGGGAGGGTCGAAGGCGGCGTGGGCGCCCGAAGACGGACCTGTGGAAGTCAGCCTCCCAGGAGTCGGTCGACTCCTCCCCAGGGCCCCACGAGCCATTAACCAGACAAGATGGGGAGTGGCGACGGTGATCGCCCGATAGACGGCGGCACTGTTGCCATGACCCGATGACCAAGCCCGCGTCACCAGGACTGTCGCTACAGTATCAAGCCTGTCCATGGGACCCGCCAGTCGGCGGGCCCCAGAAGCCGGCAAGAAGGGTGGTGTCCAGAGAGACAGACGGCTGGGACCCGCGCCCAGCCGTATTACTATTGTACCTCCAGGGGGTAGGCCTATATAAACCTCCCGGGGCACCCATGCAAAGGGTTCGGACCTGAGTAGAGATAGACCAGATAGCACGGGAGGAGAGAACTAGCCTTGCTCTCTCCTGCCTCCCAAAACAGCTCTAGGAGCACCATTGTAGTCACCTTGTTTGAGTGATCATGCGGAGACCCCGCAGAGCAGCAGTAGGGGTGTTATCTCCTAGGAGAGCACTGAAGCTGGGTAAGATCCGCTGGCGTGCATGTCTTCGCCTCATCCCGCTTCCAAGCACCGGCGATGTTCTAGTCGCTCCCACCATGATAAGCCATCCTTTGGCATATGTCGTATCCAACCCCCCATAGAAGTCTGCCACGTCGCAGCAATAAACCCGTCGAACGACATGGCCATAACCTTCAATGCCAGCGACGAACCTCAATTCTGAACAGTCCGGGCACTGGCCACTTTGGTCCTTAGTCCAATTGTGGACGGCTTCTGGCTTACTAAAGTGCTCACGGACGGCGGCAACGGATTAAACCTCATCTATGAGGGAACTCTTAACAAAATGGAAATAGATGAGAGCCGCATTGAGCAAAGCAGCACGACCTTCAGAGGAATCATCCCTAGTTGGGAGGCACGATGCACGGGAAAAATAACACTGGATGTGGTATTTGGCACGCCAGAGAATTATAGGTTTGAAGAAATCACATTCCAAGTGGCCCCGTTTAACAGTGGATACCACGCCCTTTTATGGCGGGATGCATTCACAAGCTTCCAAGCTATACCCCATTACGGGTACATGCAGCTTAAGATGCCGGGGCCCAATGGAATCATCACTCTAGCCAGTGATCCGGACATAGCACTCCGTGCCGAAAATAAAACCGCCGCACTAGCCCTGGAGGCATTATCCGAAGCCCTCGCGGCCGAAGAGTTAACTGCGCTGCGCTCCACAGTGGACAGGGACGACGTGATACTCGACAAACGACCCAAGTCCATCTCTTTTAAACCAGCAGACGAAATAGTGAAATTCTAGGTCCACCCAACGGACCCCAGAAAAACAGCATCTATTGGGGCAAAGCTGAACCCCACAATGGACGCCGCAGTACGAGAGTTCTTGCGCGAGAATTGGGACATCTTCGTCTGGCATCCTTCGGACATTCCAGGTATCCCACGCAGGCTGGCCGAGCATAGCCTAAACATACTAAAGGGATACAAGACGGTCAAGCAGACTCTTCGGCACTTTTCAGAACCCAAGCGACAAGCCATGGGAGAAGAGCTAGCCAAGCTACTCGAGGCCGGATTCATCAGAGAAATTAAACATCCGGACTGGCTAGCAAACCTGGTGATGGTACCAAAGAAGGAAAAATCCTGGCGCCTATGCATCGATTTCAAGGACCTCAATAAGGCTTGCCCCAAGGATCCCTTCCCCCTCCCCCACATAGATCAAATCATCGACGCCACCACAGGACACGACTCATTGTGTTTCCTCGACCCATACTCCGGATACCATCAAATCACGATGGCGGAGTCCGATCAAGCCGCAACGGCATTTATCACTCCATACGGCCCCTTTTGTTTTAACACCATGCCTTTCAGGCTCAAAAACGCCAGTGCAACCTATCAACGCATGATTCAGACATGCCTGGAAACACAAATCGGCAAAACAGTGGAGGCATACGTAGACGATGTGGTCATCAAAACCAGACACGTCGAATCTTTAATAGATGACTTGAGGCTTATGTTCGACATAACATACAAACCACGGCGAGCCATTAAGTCACAAGTACTAGCTGACTTCGTCGTCGAATGGAGAGAAGCCGAACTCCCTAAAGAGTACGGCGCGTACTCCAATTGGATCATGCACTTTGACGGCTCTAAGATGCTAGCTGTTCTAGGGGCAGGCGTTGTCCTGACATCCCCCACCAGAGATACAGTCCAATATGTACTCCAAATACTTTACACAGATTCCAACAATGCAACCGAATATGAGGCATTGTTGCACGGTCTTCGGATGGCAGTCTTCATGAGCATTCAACGCCTAGAAATGTGTGGGGATTCAAATCTCGCAATATCTCAAATAAATGGAGACTTGGACGCCAAGGAGCCGAAAATGGCGGCCTACCGCAATGCCGTCCTCAAAATGTCAGCTCGGTTCGAGGGGCTCGAATTCCACCATGTGGTTCGAGAAAACAATCAAGCGGCGGATATTCTTGCCCGCATCGGCGCTAAACGCGACCCCGTCCCACCTAATATCTTTCTGGAAAGGCTGTTCAAGCCATCCATGGTATGGGATGGGGAGACCGGCAATACCAGTCCGGATCCGCATACAACCCCAAAGCCCGAACAATCTGACGTAATCGGAGGCTCCACCACAGAAATAACACCTTCGGCCCACACGATTATGGCGGTCATTGATACGTCTCCAACGTATCTACTTTTCCAAACACTTATGCCCTTGTTTTGGACTCTAACTTGCATGATTTGAATGAAACTAACCCTGACTGATGTTGTTTTCAGCAGAACTGCCATGATGTTGTTTTATGTGTAGAACGCAAAAGTTCTCGGAATGTCCTGAAAATGCACGAAGGCACTTTTTGGAAAATATAAAAAATACTGGCAAAAGAACCAAGACCATCGGGCCCACACCCTGTCCACGAGGACGGGGGCGCGCCCTCCCCCTGGGCATGCCCCCCTGTCTCGTGGGCCCCCTGAGGCTCCGCCGACCTCAACTCCAACTCCATATATTCCGTCTTGCGGAGAAAAAAATCAAAGAGAAAGTTTCATCACGTTTTATGATACGGAGCTGCCGCCAAGCCCTAATCTCTCTCGGGAGGGCTGATCTGGAGTCCTTTCGGGGCTCCGGAGAGGGGGATTCGTCGTCGTCGTCATCATCAACCATCCTCCATCACTAATTTCATGATGCTCAGCGCCGTGCATGAGTAATTCCATCGTAGGCTTGCTGGACGGTGATGGGTTGGATGAGATTTACCATGTAATCAAGTTAGTCTTGATAGGGTTTGATCCCTAGTATCCACTATGTTCTGAGATTGATGTTGCTATGACTTTGCTATGCTTAATACTTGTCACTAGGGCCCAAGTGCCATGATTTCATATCTGAACCTATTATGTTTTCATGAATATATGTGTGTTCTTGATCCTATCTTGCAAGTCTATAGTCACCTATTATGTGTTATGATCCGACAACCCCGAAGTGACAATAATCGGGATACTTCTCGGTGATGACCGTAGTTTGAGGAGTTCATGTATTCACTATGTGCTAATGCTTTGTTCCGGCTCTCTATTAAATGGAGGCCTCAATATCCCTTAGTTTCCGCTAGGACCCCGCTGCCACGGGAGGGTAGGACAAAAGATGTCATGCAAGTTCTTTTCCATAAGCATGTGTGACTATTTACGGAGTACATGCCTACATTACATTGATGAACTGGAGCTAGTTCTGTGTCACCCTATGTTATAGCTATTACATGAGGAAACGCATCCGACATAATTATCCATCACTGATCCAATGCCTATGAGCTTTTCAGATCTTGTGTTTCGCTTATTTGCTTTTCCGTTGCTATTGTCACAATCACTACAAAACCCAAAAACATTATTTTTACTATCGTTACCTTTATTATCATAATTCTTTGCTACTAAATACTTTGCTGCAGATACTAAGTTATCCAGGTGTGGTTGAATTGACAACTCAACTGCTAATACTCAAGAATATTCTTTGACTCCCCTTGTGTCGAATCGATAAATTTGGGCTGAACACTTTACCCTCGAAAGTTGTTGCGATCCCCTACACTTGTGGGTTATCAAGACTAATTTATGGCGCTGTTGCCAGGGTGCATAGCTCTATTATCTGAGTCACTTGGGATTTATTTCTGTTGATCACTATGAAGAACTTGAAAGACGACAGAACTACGATTTTTCCCTCAACTACGAGGGGAGGTAAGGAACTGCCATCTAGCTTTGCACTAGATTCTCCTTCTGTTTTGAGTAAGCTTGCGACACCTAAACCTGCTACTACTATGAATTCTGATATGTCGCATGTTATTGATGATGCCACTTCTGCTATGCATGATACTTATGATGAAACTACTTCTGTGTGTGATACTACTTTGCCATTAGGTGAATTTCTTGATGAACAACTTGCTAGGGTTAGAGGGAATGAAATTATTGAAGATGCTATTATTGATGATAGTGATGATTAAAGTTCTCCCAATGATTATGAATTGCCTGTTGTTCATGAGGGTTATGTTATGAATGAACAAGCTGCTAGAGCTATCTTTGCTTGCAATGATAGATATGATCTTAAGAAATTATTAGCTAAATGGAAGCAACAGTCTCTTAATGCTAGAATGAAACCTGACCCTGCTTTTGCTACTTCACCTATCTATGTTACTAATAAGGATTATGAGTTCTCTGTTGATCCTGAAATTATTACTTTGGTTGAATCTGATCCTTTTTATGGCCTTGAATCTGAAACTGTTGTGGCACATCTTACCAAGTTAAATGATATAACCACCCTCTTTACTCATGATGATAAATCTCGCTATTATTATATCCTTAAGATATTTCCATTCTCATTAAAGGGTGATGCTAAGACTTGGTATAATTCTCTTGCTCCTGGTAGTGTGTGTAGTCCCCAGGATATGATTTATTACTTCTCTACTAAATATTTCCCTGCTCATAAGAAACAAGCTGCCTTGCAGGAAATATATAATTTTGTGCAAATCGAAGAAGAGAGTCTCCCACAAGCTTGGGGGAGGCTTCTCCGATTACTTAATGCTTTGCCTGATCATCCTCTTAAGAAAAATGAAATACTTGATATCTTTTATAATGGACTAACCGATGCTTCCAAGGACTACTTGGATAGTTGTGTTGGTTGTGTTTTCAGGGAAAGAACAGTCGACGAAGCTGAATTACTATTGAATAATATGTTGACTAATGAAAATAATTGGACTCTTCCTAAGCCAATTCTTGAGGAAATTCCTGAACCAATTGAACCAACTCCTGAACCTATTCCTAAACCCACTCCAAATAAGAGAGGTGTTTTATTTCTCAGTCCTGAAGATATGCAAGAGGCAAAGAAATCAATGAAAGAAAAAGGTATTAAAGCTGAAGATGTTAAGAATTTACCACCTATTGAATAAATACATGGTCTTAATATACCGCCTGTTGAAGAACCACATTGTCTTGATAACCCGACACAGGTAGTGTAGGTAAATTCTCTCTATAGATATGATAAAGTTGAAATCCCCTCTACTAAATTTCATAGCCCATGCTTAGATGAATTTGATGAATTTATGGCTAGACAAGAAAGTTTTAATGCTTATGTTGGTAGAGAGTTAAAGAATAATGCTTTCGAGATAGGACGTGTGAGCGATAATATGGCTAGAGTTAAAGGTGAACTCAAACTCGTTAGCAAATATGCTTCTATGGTTTCTACTCAAGCTGAACACGTACTTAAAGCTCAAAACGATTTGCTTGATGAATTAAATAATAAAAATGACTTTGCAGTTAGAGTGGCTACTAGAACTGGTAGAATGACTCAGGAACCTTTGTATCCTGAAGGCCACCCTAAGAGAATCGAGCAAGATTCTCAGAGAAATAATTTAGAGGCACCTAGTTCTTCTAAAAAGAAGAAAAAGAAAAACGATAGGACTTTGAATGCTTCTAGTGAACCTGTTGTAAACACACCTGAGAATCCTAATGATATTTCTATTTCTGATACTGAAACACAATCAGGCGATGAACATGAACCTAGTGATAATGTTAATGATAATGTTCATGTTGATGCTCAACCTAGCAAAAACAATGAAGTAGAGATTGAACCTGCAGTTGATCTTGGTAACCCACAATCAAAGAATCAACATTATGATAAGAGAGATTTTGTTGCTAGAAAGCATGGTAGAGAAAGAGAACCATGGGTTCAAAAACCCATGCCCTTTCCTCCTAAACCATCCAAGTCAAAGGATGATGAGGATTTTGAGTGCATTGCTCAAATGATTAGACCTTATTTCTTACGTATGCGCTTGACTGATATGCTTAAAGTATATCCTTATGCTAAGTATATGAAGGATATCATTACAAACAAAAGAAAGATACCGAAAGCTGAAATTTCCACCATGCTTGCTAATTACACTTTTAAAGGTGGAATACCAAAGAAACTTGGAGATCCGGGGGTACCAACTATACCATGCTCCATTAAAAGAAATTATGTTACAACTGCTTTATGTGATCTTGGAGCTGGTGTTAGTGTTACGCCTCTCTCTTTATATCGTAGACTTGAATTGAGTAAGTTGACACCTACTGAAATATCTTTGCAAATGGCTGATAAATCAACTGCCATACCTGTCGGTATTTGTGAGGATGTGCCTGTTGTGGTTGCAAATGTCACTATCTTAACGGACTTTGTTATTCTTGATATTCCCGAGGACAATAGTATGTCAATTATCCTTGGTAGACCTTTTTTGAATACTGTAGGGGCTGTTATTGATTGCAACAAAGGCAATGTCACTTTTCATGTTAATGGTAATGAGCATACGGTACACTTTCCGAGGATACAATCTCAAGTTCATAGCATCAATTCCATTGGAAAAGTTCCAACTATCATTATTGGAGGTTTTGAATTTCCTCTCCCTAGTGTCAAGAAAAAATATGATATTCTTATTATTGGGGATTTTCATATCCCCGTTGAGGTAACTTAGTGTTATTTAAAATTTCTCCGTTTCCGTGTTATTTGGAATGAGTTTGTTAACAAGACTTGATCAACCTTGTTAGTGGATTCATTTTGATGATCATGAGATGGATGAAACTAGAAGGCACAACCTTCTGTACCCTCTTTTTACTTTCCGTTATTTAGAATAAATAAAGCAAAAATAGTATTATCTGTCTGTTTTCTGAACTATCCGTGCAATAAAAAATATCCTGAAAATAAAAGTGCTCCAAATGCCCTGCAAATTTAGTATGATTTTTATGGAATATTTGAGGATTTTAGGCACTGAAATTACTGCAGGAGGGGCAAGCACCAGGCCACGAGAGTGGCGGGCGCGCCCACCCCACCTGGGTGCGCCCCCCTACCTCGTGGGCCCCTGGTGGCCCCCCTCCACTTATGCCAGCACCCACACACTCCATCTTCTACCCAAAAAAATCCCCATCTAGCTCAAGCACGAGTTCTAGCTCATTTTGCTGTGATTTTCGATCTCCTTGCTCAAAGCTCCATTCACAAAACTGCTTTGGGAGATTGTTGCATGGTATGTGACTCCTCCATTGGTCCAATTAGTTTTTGTTCTAGTGTTTTATTCATTGCAAATATTTGCTGCATAGGTGACCATGTTCTTGAGCTTGTATGTTGAATTTATGAGGTCCCAAGCAATTCTAATGCATGATATAGGCTCTAGGCACTTGTAGGAGTAGTTGCTACCAATCTTGTTTAGTTTTATTCACTTTTATTTTGAAGTTACTAAAATTTCAGAAATTTTCAGAAAATGTTAAGGAAACTTTTGAGGGGCTCTTCTAGCCAAGGCTCTCAGGAAAAGCAAGCTAAAGAGAAGGCAAAAGCCAAGTATAATCTTCCTCGCTTAGCGGAAGTATAACCGTGTGAATGGCCATGGGATGATTTCTTGAAAGAAGCTGGAATTCATGAAGATTTTTATTCTTTGATCGAGAATGCAGGCCTCACCGGTTTCCTCCATGATTGGATCAATTAGTATCTCTTACTCACCAATACTTTCGTGCAAAATTTTTATTATTATCCTAAGAAGTCACCGCCTTCAGTATCATTTCATTTATATGATGAATTCAGATAAATGTCTTTACGTAATTTTTGTGCGGTATGTAGGATACCCTATGAGGGAGAATTAGAGGAACCCCATCGTAAAGATGTGGATGGCTTTGTTAACACTATCATTGTAGAGGAGCCAAAGAAGGGTTCTGAGGCGAAAATCACTAGCATACACTTTCCTGTTTTACGCTATTTTGCCATATTTGCTAGTAGATGCTTGATTGGTCGTGGAAATAGTGGAAACTTTAGTGTTCCTGATATTATCATTCTTCAACATGCCTTGCTTGGGGATAATAGTTTTAGTATGGGTGTCGTCATTGCTAAACGGCTAGGCCTGAATCGTACAAAAGGCCCCATATTTGGAGGTATCTATGCTTCACATCTTGCTAGACATTTTCAGATACCTATTAGACACCATGAGAAAGAGGAGACAAAATTGCCTATTTACATTTTAGATTACAAGAGCATGGTAGCACACACATTTATTGTTGACAACAAAGAGAAGATGCTCTTGTATAACCTTAGATTTAATAAGAAACACAATGAGACTATTATTTTGCCTATGCCTTTGTTGTTTGATTTGATTGCAGATAATTTTCTTGTTACACCGGAGACGGTGTACGCTCATCGAGGCCAAGCATCCACTCCAGAACCTGAACCTGAGCCGGAACCTGCACTGGACCCTTATCGTGCATCATCTTTCTAGTGGGATCCGGAGATGGCCAGCCAGTGGTATCTTGATTACACCTCCCAGTACACCGGGGAGAGTAGCAGCGGTCCTTGGTATTAGACCAACTTAGGACAAAAGCCTAAGCTTGGGGGAGTACGTATTTCTCACCGACTTTACATTCATGTTCACACACTAGTCGTCGGTGCTCATACTCTTTCACTGTATTATCCATTTAATTTTCTTTTTCTAGCTTTCTTCTTGTGTGTTTGATAAACCTTAAGAAAAACCAAAAAAATTAGTTAGTTTAATTTCCATGTTTGTAGTAGTAATTAAAATGAAAACCCAAAAATATTTCTCGTTCTTCTTCTTACTTGTTGGGAGCTTTCCCGTGTAAATAGTTTTATTTTCTTTTCTTTGGGGGTCGAGAGTAGAAGACCATATTGAGAATGTTCAGTGGCTCTCATATGCATGATTGTTTATTTAATTTAGAGCCCATATTACCCTGTCTTCTCTCTTGAGTTGAATGCTTGCAGATTCCAGCTTAGTCCAGTGCACGTGCACTATTATTATTATACACATCATTCGGTCGGGCAAGTGAAAGGCAATAATGACGATATATGATGGACTTATTGAGATGAGAAAAGCTGGTATGAACTCGACCTCTGTTGTTTTTGTAAATATGATGAGTTCATCATTTCTGATTCAGCTTATTATGAAGTAAACATATTTGCAATGACCTTTAGAGATTATAGTTGCTTGTGCCATGCTTGATTAGCTATGAGTAGGTTTACCTTGCGTGCCAACATGCTATTAGAATGATTATTATGTGGTATGATGGGATGGTATCCTCCTTTGAATGAATTGAGTGACTCGACTTGGCACATGTTCACGCATGTAGTTGAAACAAATCAACATAGCCCTCATGATATTTATGTTCATGGTAGATTATATCCTACTCATGCTTGTATTCGGTGTAAATTAATTTTAATGCATGTTTATGACTGTTGTCGCTCTCTCAGTTGGTCGCTTCCCAGTCTTTTGCTAGCCTTCACCTGTGTAAGGGCATATTTATCCCTCAGGTGTTTTGGTGATTGATGACAATGCTTTTGCGGACTAATCGTGTGCCTTGAGTTTCTCAGATACTTCATCACTAGGCATGAGACGATTTGATGCCCCTCGGAGACTATTGAAGTCGGCGTTGTTCTACGTTTCTCTTTGGTGGATTTGAGTCGTAGGAGAGCCGTACTATTAAGAGGGGGTCCGCATCGGAAAGGTTTGGGTGGAATCAACACGTACACTTGTCCCACCTTTCCCTGTATTTTGGAGCTTCCCTTCATTATCTTGGTTGTGCGGAAATCTGACGACTACTGCTGTACTTGCGGTAGTACCGCAAGTACAAGCGGTAGTACCGCTGTGTGTCACGGTAGTACCACTTCTCTGGAGCCGTAGTACCGCGAATCCCAGGCCTAGTGCCGCTCCGGTGCGGTAGTAGGGGCGGATGTAATTTTTTACATCCGCGCCACCCACGGTAGTACCGCTCGTCCAGCGCGGTAGTACCGCGGGGGCCCACGGTAGTACCGCTCCCCAGGAGTCATAGTACCGTGGCCCTCCTACCTAGTACCGCAGTGTCACGGTAGTAGGCGCGGATGTAATTTTTTACATCCGCGCCCTCAACGGTAGTACCGCGCCTCACGTGCGGTAGTACCGCGTCGGATTTTTGTACCATCTCATGTTCAGCGGAAGTAGGCACGGATGTAATTTATTTCATCCGCGCCCTTCCCAGGCGATGACTTTCCTGCCTTGCGGTAGTACCGCAAGGGGGAGTGGTAGTACCGCACAAGCGGTAGTACTGCCCCCTAGTCAGGTAAGTTTCGGCCTCAGCTGCTGTCGCGGAAGTACCGTGGTCTGCCACGGTAGTACCGCGTGGCCTCGCGGTAGTACCGCGCCCCTGGAGCGGTAGTACCGCGGGTCGCGGGCTGAACATGTGGATGACGGTTGGATATTTCCCACGACTATATAAGGGGTGTCTTCTACCTCTAGTTGACTACCTCTTCCACCTCTTAGCTCTGTTGTTGCTCCAAGCTCCATTTTCGCCCGATCTCTCTCCCTAGCCAATCAAACTTGTTGATTTGCTCGGGATTGGGTGATAAGGGCCCGATCTACACTTCCACCAAGGATATTTGATTCCCCCCACTTATCCCTAGCGGATCTTGTTACTCTTGGGTGTTTGAGCACCCTAGACGGTTGAGGTCACCTCGAAGCCATACTCCATTGTGGTGAAGCTTCATGGTGTTGTTGGGAGCCTCCAATTGTTGTGGAGATTGCCCCAACCTTGTTTGTAAAGGTTCGGTCGCCGCCTTCAAGGGCACCAATAGTGGAATCACGACATCTCGCATTGTGTGAGGGCGTGAGGAGAATACGGTGGCCCTAGTGGCTTCTTGGGGAGCATTGTGCCTCCACACCGCTCTAACGGAGACGTACTTCCCTTTAAAAGGAAGGAACTTTGGTAACACATCCTCGTCTCCACCGGCTCCACTCTTGGTTATTTCGTGCCTTTACTTTTGCAAGCCTACTTGTGTTATATCCATTGCTTGCTTATGTGCTAGTTGTTATTGCATCATATAGGTTGCTCACTTAGTTGCACATCTAGACAACCTAGTTTGTTGCAAAGTTTAATTTGGTAAAGAAAAGCTTAAAAATGTTAGTTGCCTATTCACCCCCCATCTAGTCAACCATATCGATCCTTTCAATTGGTATCAGAGCCTGGTCTGTTTTTAAGGACTTTACCATCCGAAGAGTATGGTTGATGTCGTAGATGAGGTGGGAGAGCACTCCGGTGCGAATCCGATATCATCTATGGGAGATGGGGGCAACTCGATCTCACGTGAGGAATTCAATGTGGCTTTGGAAACATTGAAAACCTCCATGACGACCGAGGTCAAGGACATGTTTAAAGAATTCCTAGAAGGACTTAAACAATCTACCTCGCCGATGAAAGTGGGTGATCCCACCAACAAGGTGACGGATGCTACCTCCGACAAGGGGGAAGCTAACATTGAAAAGAGTCCTTCTATTAGTGGTAGAAATGGTACCGGCATCTTTGCCCATATGGAACCCCCAATTTATGGAGGGCCAATCCCCTCCACTCATTTGAATCATGCCGGTCCTCCTCCTAAATATGAGAAACATGAAGATTTTGATTCTTGGCTCTATCGCTTTAAGCGTCATTTAAAACATGTGAACACTAACCTTTGGAGAATCATTGAAGAAGGTTTCTATCCTCATGACCCAAGCAACTTCACCCCTCGAGAAGCCGTGGACAATCAATTCAATGAGAGTGCTCTCTTCATCATCCAAGATGCAATCCTTCCCGAAGAACTCCCTCATCTTCGACCCCATGCCATGGCGAAAGAAGCATGGAAATGTGTTGAGTTTCTCTATCGAGGAAGTGATAGCATCCAACGCTCCAACTATGAAGTGGTGCAAGATGAAGCCGATGAGTTTGCAATGAAAGAAGATGAAGAACCTCGTGAGCTCTTTCGAAGAGTGACCAAACTCGCGGTCTCACTCCGAGATCATGGAAGCAAGGACACGGATGACAATTGGATCAAGCGCAAGTTCCTCAAGGCCATGATGCCCTACAACAAGGCCATGTCCTCCGTCATTCGTCAAAGACCGGACTTCCACTCCATGACCTCAAGTGAAGTGTTGGATGAGTTCGTTGCAATGAGCATCTTGGACAAGACCGCCGACAATGCGGTGCTCCGTTCTCAAAGGGCAAAGAAGCCCAACCTTGCTTTGAAGGCCAAGGTCATCATGGAAGAAGAGGAAGAAGTGGAAGATGAGGAGAGCAATCCCGAAGACACCAAGTATTGATTATCATGAGCACATGGCCCTTGCTTCAAGACAATTTTGGAGCAAGAAGAATTCAAGACCCAACTTCAACAAGAACAACTCAAGTGGCGTCAAGGGCAAGCAACGAGTTAGAACTTGCTTCAACTGTGGCAATGTGAGCCATTTCATTGCGGATTGTCCTTACGAGAAGCGGGAAGACAATGGTGGCAAATTCATTCGAAAAGACAAAGCTAAGTCCTTCCCCAACAAGAACAACTTCGCCAAGAAGACTCCAACTCGTGGGTTGGTGGTTCAAGAAGAATACCAAGAGGATGACGATGATGATGAAAGTGGAGAAGCAATGGCCATGGCATCCGTTGCCATTGCTACTACTCCCCCGGTGTCTCTCTTTGATTCACCCAATGAAAACATCACCGCCAAGTGCCTCATGGATAAAGCTTCAAACAAGGTAACCCCCAACATCACAACCACCATCATTACTAATCCCTCCTTGGAGGATTGCATTTATGAACATGTTGAGTCTAATGAGGAAGTGAATGAATTTGAGTCTTTATGAGTAAGCTCAAGGGTAAGTCCAAGAAGCACTTTGTTGCTCTCTTGGAACAACTTGGTGAGGCCAATGACATGATCGAGGCTCACGAAGAAACCATCTCTAAGATGGAAGGTCATAGTCGTGACTATGCCGATGAGATATCGGATCTCTCTAATGCTCTCGAGGAAGAGCGTGTGCATCGTTTGACTTTTGAGGAGTCACACAATGATGACCATGCTAAGTTAAAGAAAGATCTTGATCATGCTCTTGTCGTGTCTCGTGTGCTAACTTCCGAGAAGGCTAAGCTTGGGGTTGATCATGCTAGACTCAAAGAGGAGTTTGAGATACTTGACAAGGCCCACAAGGTCTTGAAGGGTGCTCACGCTAACCTCAAGGAGTCTCATGCTCAACTCCAAGTTAAGCTAATCAAGGAAAAGGCCACCTTTCCTCATATGGTATTAATTGATAATGCATGTGCTACTAACCCGTGTTGTGAGCATGTGCATCTTGTGGAGGAGAATGCCAAGTTGAAGGATCAACTTGAGAAAGGCCTTGTGACATGCATTCAAGGTGAGAAGAACCTCAATGACCTTTTGAGCAATCAAAAGGAAGTTGTGGCCAAGGAAGGAATTGGGTTTGCACCCAAGTCCAAGAGCAAGAAGAAGAAGAACAACAAGACCAAACGTCCTCCTCCTCTCAAGCAAACGTTTGTGAAAGAGGGAGAGGGTGCTCCTAAGGAGAAGAAGGAAAAGTGAAGGGAGTTGACATCCAAAAGGGCAAAAGCATGTCCTCAAACAAAGCCGGCGACTTTAACCCGTCATATGTGTTGTGCCGTGCTAGTGATGGACATGTTTATGCTAAATTTGTTGGTTCTCCTTATGAGTACATTGAATGGTCTATTTGGGTTCCCAAGACCCTTGTTACTAACATCAAAGGACCCATTACTAAATGGGTACCTAAAACCAAGCATTGATCTCTTGTAGGTGTTTGCTTCCGGTGGGGGATCATGGTTGCTCGATAGTGGAGCAACAAATCATATGACCGGGAGCAAGGACTTGGTGGTGGACGTGCAAGAGATTCCATCTATGCCCACCAATGTCGAGTGGGGTGATGCATCACATTCTAAGGTATTGGGTCTCGGCAAGGTTGTCATTTCTCATGATCTAACGATCGAGAAAGTCATGCTTGTTGAGTCCCTTGCATACAATTTGCTTTCCGTTCGTCAACTTGCACTCATGGGTTTTGCTACATTCTTTGACATTGATACCGTGGCCCTCTTGTGGAGCAAGACTCTTAAAGTAGCCTTTGTTGGGCATGTCGAGAACGGTCTCTATGTGATTAACTTTTCGGAGCGACCCACTAAGACCGCGACATGCCTAATGGCTAAAGTTGACGTGGGATGGCTTTGGCATCGCCGTTTAGCCCACGTCAATATGAGATCTTTGCAAAGTCTTCTCAAGGGGGACCATGTCCGTGGACTAACAAATGTTAGTTTTGCCAAAGATCGTGCTTGCAGTGCTTGTATCGAAGGAAAGCTTCATGAAAAGGCTCACCCTCCATCAACCATCATCTACTCGAAGAGACCCTTGGAGCTCCTTCACATGGATCTCTTTGGGCCTCCATCTTTTGATAGTCTTGGAGGAAGAAAGTATTGCTTGGTGATTGTGGATGACTATTCAAGATACACTTGGGTATACTTCTTCAAGAGGAAGAGTGAGACTCAACAAACCGTCATCGACTTTGCAAATGAAGCTCAACGTCAACACAATGCAAAGATCTTGACAATAAGAAGTGACAACGGCACCGAGTTCAAGAACTACACCTTGGATGAGTTTCTTAGTGATGAGGGGATCAAGCACCAATATGCTGCTCCATACACCCCTCAACAAAATGGTGTTGCGGAGAGGAAGAACCGGACGTTGATGGATGCGGCTAGGACCATGATGGCGGAGTTCAAGTCTCCATACAACTTTTGGGCCGAAGCCATCAACACCGCATGTCATGCATCCAATCGGCTCTATCTTCGCAAAGGCTTGAACAAGACTCCTTATGAGATACTCACCGGCAACAAGCCCAACCTCAAGTACTTCGGGTGTTCGGTTGTAAGTGTTTCATTCTCAAGAAAGGTGTTCGTTTGTCTAAATTTGAGGCTAGAGCTCATGAGGGCATATTTGTTGGTTATGCTACAAACTCTCATGCTTACCGTGTCCTCAACAAGTCCACCGGACTCATTGAGGAGACGTGTAACGTGGAGTTTGACGAAAATAACGGCTCCCAAGTGGAGCAAAGTGGTACTTGTGATGTAGGTGATGAAATTCCTCCCCAAGCCATAAGAAGAATGGGTATTGGTCAAATCCTACCCATTGAGGAACCCCTTGTGGCCGAAGGAGAAGGACAATGCTCCACTCAAGTGGAGCCATCACCTCCCCAAGACCCACACGCTTCCGAAGAACAAAGTGAAGGCCCTCACCTCATGAACAAGACCAAGGGCAAGATCAACCTCAAGATGGTGGTGAACCTCTAAATGATGCCCAAGGTCAAGTTCTCCCCTCGAGCAAGTTCAAGATCATGAGCAAGCTCAAGATCAAGAACAAGCTCAAGACGGCGCTCAAGATGATCAAGTTAACCCTCCTCCTTCCACACCCGAGGAGGAATTAGAGCATCGTGCCGCGAAGATTGCTTCCAAGCTCACCACCCAAGGCCATCTCATGGAAAACGTGGTTGGAAGCCTAAGAAAGGGGGTAAGCACTCGTAGACAATTAGCAAACTATTGTGAACATCACGCGTTTGTCTCTTGTGTTGAACCCCAAAAGGTCTATGAGGCGCTCGAAGACTCGGATTGGCTCAATGCCATGCATGAAGAACTCAACAACTTCGAGTACAACAAGGTGTGGAGATTGGTGCCAAGACCATCGGGGAACCACAACGTCATTGGAACCAAGTGGATCTTCAAGAACAAGCAAGATGCTCATGGGAACATCATTCGCAACAAGGCAAGATTGGTAGCACAAGGCTACTCCCAAGTCGAGGGTATCGACTACGGTGAAACCTTTGCTCCCGTTGCTCGTCTTGAATCCATTCGTTTGTTGATTGCTTATGCTTCCCATCACAACTTTAAGTTGCAACAAATGGATGTGAAAAGTGCTTTTCTTAATGGTCCTATTAATGAGTTGGTCTATGTCAAGCAACCCCCCGGGTTCGAGGACCCCTACTTCCCGGATCATGTGTATCAACTCGATAAGGCACTCTATGGCCTTAAACAAGCCCCACGTGCATGGTATGACCACCTTACCGAGTTGCTACAAGATCGTGGATTTGAAGTAGGACAAATCGATCCCACTCTTTTTACTAAGAAGGTCAAAGGGGAGTTGTTTGTATGCCAACTATATGTTGATGATATTATCTTTGGTTCTCCTAACAAAGCTTTCAATGAGGAATTTGCCGCTCTCATGACCTCCAAGTTCAAGATGTCTTCGATGGGAGAGTTGAAGTTCTTCCTTGGTTTTGACATCAAACAAAGAAGAGAAGGAACCTTCATCAACCAAGCCAAATACACTCAAGACATGCTTAAAAGATTCAAGCTAAGTGATGTCAAGCCGGCTACTACACCAATGCCTACCAAGTGCCAACTTGACATTGATCCCAATGGTAAAGCGGTGGATCAAAAGGTATATCGCTCCATGATTGGCTCCTTGCTTTACCTTTGTGCATCTAGACCGGATATCATGTTGAGTGTGGGGATGTGTGCACGTTTCAAGCCGCACCAAAGGAAAGTCACTATGTGGCGGTCAAGCGAATCTTTCGATATTTGGCTCATACCCCAAACTTTGGCTTATGGTACCCAAGAGGAGCAAACTTCAAGCTTGAAGGTTTCACGGATTCCGATTGGGCGGGAGACAAAGTGGATAGGAAGTCCACTTCCGGAGGGTGCCAATTTCTTGGTTGCTCTTTGGTAAGTTGGTCTTCCAAGAAGCAAAGTTGTGTGTCTCTCTCGTCCACCGAAGCGGAGTATGTGGCGGCCGGTAGTTGTTGTGCTCAACTCCTATGGATGAGGCAAACTTTAAAGGAGTACGGTGTCATTTGTGACAAAGTGCCTCTTTGGTGTGATAATGAAAGTGCCATCAAGATTTCTCTCAACCCGGTGCAACACTTCAAGACGAAGCACATTGAGATTCGGTATCACTTCATCCGGGATCACATTAGGCGAGGGGAGATCGAGCTCAAGTATGTCAACACTCATGATAACCTTGCAGATATTTTCACGAAGCCCTTGGATGAAGCAAGATTTCGCGAGTTAAGGCATGAGCTAAATATCATTGATTTGAGCAATGTGACTTGAACCCGTGCACCCCCCACCACACTCAACTTGTTGTCTAGTTTAGGTGTAGGCATGGACATAGGGGGAGTGTTGTTCTCTCAATGAACTCTCCCTCCCCCCATTATGCATAAATCGATCACCTCTTTCACATTAGCCATTTTTGATGGTACTTGTGCTTCAAAGACGAGTTTTGGTCATGGGCCCAAGGATAATTCTTCGCGGTGCCATACCATCCAACTCAAACATAGGTGGCTTCGGCCACCGCCCTCTCTCCTCGAGAGGCTTTGTCGCTTGGTGGTTTCTTGTTGTCTTTCTGCCTCTGGTTTGTGCGTGTTCTTGTGGTTTCTTGTGTGTGAAAAGTTTCCGTGCAAAGGCTTTTCTTCTCGTGTTGAAACTTGCGGTGACTTGAGTTCACGGTACTACCGCGGCCAGCTACGGTACTACCGCAGCCAGCCACGGTACTACCGCTTGCGGGAGCACGGTACTACCGTCACCACGCGGCAGTAATTTTTTACTGCCGCCTGGTTGAGCGGTACTACCGCCTCGGTGCGGTACTTCCGCCCGAGCGGTACTACCGCGATGATACGCGGTACTACCGCGCCGGTTCGAGCGCGTGGGGATAAGGACGGGCAGGGGGAGTTCTAACTCCCCATACCCATTCGCAGTCCTCTCTCCACGTCGCCTCCTTCTCTCCCTCGCTCAAGAACGGAGCTGGCGTTCGTCGCCGGATCTCCTCCACCGGCTGCCCTCCCGTGATTCCGACCGGTGGGATCGTTCCCCACCACGTGCTCTTGCTATGGACCAAGGTTTTTCCCCAACTCCCTCTCCGTGTTGATTGTGTTTGGTGTTTCTAGGTTTTGGGGGAGGCTTGTGTGTTCTTGAGATTCATAGGCTTAATCTCTGCAAGAGTAGGATGAAGGAGCGTGGTATTGCATAGGATTTATACTTGTATTGTTGTCTTGCGCTAGATCTGATCACCCTAGCACCGCCGTTGTTTCACGGTTCTTTTCAGATTCAAACTGCCGGTTGGATCTGACGCGACGCGGTACTACCGCCCGTCTTGCGCGGTACTACCGCGCTCTGTGCGGTGCTAAAATTTTATATCCGTTCCAACCACGGTACTACCGTGACCTCGCACGGTACTACCGCATTTGGAGCGGTACTAATATTTTAGTACCGCAGGCAGTGGCAGTTCTACCGTGGCTCACATCTATCGCATGCCAACTTTCTCGTATGCCTTCTATGTGCTTCTTGTGCTTTATCGTGGCCTTTGCATTGATCTTCCTCGCGTCTTTGGTGTTTTGCGTTTGTATCTCAGGTGGTGGCTCTTGCCGGTCCAATCCCAGTCGTGACACTGGCTCCAAGCGTCTGTGCAACCCAGGTGATGTACCAGAGGGCTCGTCTGCCTCCAAGCGCAATGTCAAGACCTCAGCTAGTAAGAACAAGGAGCCTGCTAAGGGCATGGATGAGATAGCCCCAAATGAGTATGTCCGTCTTAGGCAGCTTCACCCTTATGTGCACCCGCGTTCCACTGTCAGAGGCTGTGAGCTGTTCTGGAACAAGCAACAGACCAACATCTATCTGGATGTCATCAAGAACAAGCAGAATACCTACATGGAGGTGAAGTGGATTGATATGCATCACATGAGGAAGGACAAGTTCCGTGACTACTTTGGAGAGGCTCTGGACTTGGTGGAGCAGTTTGGCATTGAGCATGTGATATCCTTCCACCTTGACTATGACCCTGAGCTTATCTGTCAGTTCTTTGCCTCAGTTTACTTTCACCCTAATGAAGAGACGGAGGATGACCTGGATGACCAATGGCCGTCAACTGTCTGCTACCTGGAAGGAGTTCATGGATCTGCTCCAGGTTCCTGATGATGGGCTCAACACTCCAGTGGGTGTTCGCCCCCATGGCAATGCTGAGTCTGCCAACAAGGACAAGCTTGCTCCGTTCATGGTTGAGAAGGCGCTCGCCAATGGCAAGACAACTTTGGTGCTCAACTCCTTTCTGGATATCATGTATCGCATCTTCCGCAACTCCTTGTTCCCTCGCATCGGTGACAAAGACAAGGTTCATGCCTATATGGTGGATATGATGCTCATTTGCGAGGAGGCTCGTTCGTCTCAGTCTCAGCCACTTGATGTCTCACACATCATGTGGTGTGAGCTTCGGTTTGCAGTGTTCAACCGCAAGGTGCCTATCTATGGGCCCTATCTGTTTCTGCTGATCTCGAAGACTTGGGAGAAGATGTTCCCTGGTGAGGAGTTCCTTGCTCCAGACTGGATTCGCCATGAGCCCATCTGTCTGCGTATCAAATCCAACTGGGCCAACACCACTACTCGTGCCGAGGCGACTGCTGCTAGGGCTGCTGTTGATGAGGAGGATGCTGGCGCCGAGGATGTTGCTGAGGGCCGTGCTGCTAGGCCTTCCTAGAGTGCCACTATGCCATCATGGGCCAAGAAGCTGAAGGACAAGATGAAGACTCTTTTCTGCATGCAAGCCAAGGGGCAGTACAGGACTCACGTGGCGTCCAAGAAGAGTCGTCGCCGGGACAACAAGATCATGCAGCTCTATGGTGAGGAAGTGTCTGGCGGGTCTGAGGAGCGCATCACTCCAGAGGCTGAGTGGATGGAGAAGCAAGGCTACAGGTGGACTGATTCTGAGGAGGATGTCGAGGAGACCATCCCAGCTGCAGAGGAGACGGACGGAGAGGGTTGGGACGAGTTCCCTGCTTGAGCCACCTCTTGTGTGTGTAGGTGTCCTCTCTGCCTTTTTGGCGTCTCGATGCCAAAGGGGGAGAGAGTGTAGGGATTTGCGAGTTTGCGAGTCGTGTGTGTCGTGTGTTTGCTGCTTTCTCGGTTGAACTATTTGCTGCTTTCTCGTTTGAACCTCGGTTACTTTACTTCGTATGGTGTAAGACATATGCACTCTATCTATCCTAGCGAGCTTGTGTTATATTGTGCTATCTTTATGCTATGCTATGCTTATTATCATGCCTTGGTCTCTAAAATATAGGGGGAGTGTTGATCCTAGTCTGTGTGCTATGCAGTCCAAAGCATTCATCTAAAGTGCACACATCTAGGGGGAGCCCGTCTATATTTTAGAGAGGTGGGGTTTGCCCCTGCTCTAAATTATCTTATCTATGTGCAAATCCCGTGTTGTCATCAATCCACCAAAAAGGGGGAGATTGTAAGGGCATATTTATCCCTTAGGTGTTTTGGTGATTGATGACAATGCTTTTGCGGACTAATCGCGTGCCTTGAGTTTCTCAGATACTTCATCACTAGGCACGAGACGATTCGGTGCCCCTCGGAGACTATTGAAGTCGGCGTTGTTCTACGTTTCTCTTTGGTGGATTTGAGTCGTAGGAGAGCCGTACTATTAAGAGGGGGTCCGCGTCGGAAAGGTTTGGGTGGAATCAACACGTACACTTGTCCCTCCTTTCCCTGCACTTTGGAGCTTCCCTTCGTTATCTTGGTTGTGCGGAAATCTGACGACTACTGCTGTACTTGCGGTAGTACCGCAAGTACAAGCGGTAGTACCGCTGTGTGTCACGGTAGTACCGCTCTCTGGAGCCGTAGTACTGCGACTCCCAGGCCTAGTGCCGCTCCGGTGCGGTAGTAGGGGCGGATGTAATTTTTTATATCTGCGCCACCCACGGTAGTACCGCTCGTCCAGCGCGGTAGTACCGCGGGGGCCCACGGTAGTACCGCTCCCCAGGAGTCATAGTACCGTGGCCCTCCTACCTAGTACTGCAGTGTCACGGTAGTAGGCGCGGATGTAATTTTTTACATCTGCGCCCTCAACGGTAGTACCGCGCCTCGCGTGCGGTAGTACCGCGTCGGATTTTTGTACCACCTCATGTTCAGCGGAAGTAGGCACGGATGTAATTTATTTCATCCGCGCCCTTCCCAGGCGATGACTTTCTGCCTTGCGGTAGTACCGCAAGGGGGAGCGGTAGTACCGCGCAAGCGGTAGTACTGCCCCCTAGTCAGGTAAGTTCCGGCCTCGGCTGCTGTCGCGGAAGTACCGTGGTCTGCCACGGTATTACCGCGCGGCCTCGCGGTAGTACCGCGCCCCTGGAGCGGTAGTACCGTGTGTCGCGGGCTGAACATGTGGATAACGGTTGGATTTTTCCCACGACTATATAAGGGGTGTCTTCTACCTCTAGTTGACTACCTCTTCCACCTCTAAGCTCCATTGTTGCTCCAAGCTCCATTTTCGCCCGATCTCTCTCCCTAGCCAATCAAACTTGTTGATTTGCTCGGGATTGGGTGACAAGGGCCCGATCTACACTTCCACCACAGGATATTTGATTCCCCCCACTTATCCCTAGCGGATCTTGTTACTCTTGGGTGTTGAGCACCCTAGACGGTTGAGGTCACCTCGAAGCCATACTCCATTGTGGTGAAGCTTCGTGGTTTCGTTGGGAGCCTCCAATTGTCGTGAAGATTGCCCCAACCTTGTTTGTAAAGGTTCGGTCGCCGCCTTCAAGGGCACCAATAGTGGAATCACGGCATCTCGCATTGTGTGAGGGCGTGAGGAGAATACGGTGGCCCTAGTGGCTTCTTGGGGAGCATTGTGCCTCCACACCGCTCTAACGGAGACGTACTTCCCCTTAAAAGGAAGGAACTTCGGTAACACATCCTCGTCTCCACCGGCTCCACTCTTGGTTATTTCGTGCCTTTACTTTTGCAAGCCTACTTGTGTTACATCCATTGCTTGCTTATGTGCTAGTTGTTATTGCATCATATAGGTTGCTCACTTAGTTGCACATCTAGACAACCTATTTTGTTGCAAAGTTTAATTTGGTAAAGAAAAGCTTAAAAATTGTTAGTTGCCTATTCACCCCCCCCTCTAGTCAACCATATCGATCCTTTCAACATGTATCAAGAGGGACATACTGCAGTGCCCAAGATCATCCTTGCAACCAGATGTTGTTCCATGAGCCACTTCATTCCACCTATTGCGGCATAGCCTCCCGTCCAAGCAAATTTGATGTGCCAAACTTCCAACCATTCAAATGAAATTCTTTTGCAGCAGCAGCATCTATGTTTGATAGGGTTGCCTTTATATTCCATGCTAGGTGGGTTATTCTCAAGAGGAGTGGACTCTGTTCCTCATTCACGAGAAAGGGCCGGTAACCGGGATGCCTAGTCCCATGATCCAAAAAGATCAAAGCAAATCAAAATAATTAAACAAAACTCCCCCAAGGTTGTTGTTAGTTGGAGGCACTCGTTGTTTCGAGCAAGCCATGGATTGATGCTTGTTGGTGGTTGGGGGAGTATAAAACTTTACCATTCTGTTTGGGAACTGCCTATAATGCATGTAGTATGGAAGATACAGCCATCTCATAGTTGTTGCGTTGACAGTGAAAGTATGCCGCTCAAAATGTTATTCAATCTCTATTTTAAAATCGAGCTCTGGCACCTCTACAAATCCCTGCTTCCCTCTGTGAAGGGCCTATCTATTTACTTTTATGTTGAGTCATCACCCTTCTTATTAAAAAGCACCCGGTGGAGAGCACACTATCATTTGCATTCATTACTATTAGTTTATATTGGGTATGACTTGACTGGATCTCTTTTACCATGAATTACAATGTTTAGTTAGTCCTTGATCTCTATGTTTTGCGGTCTCGGAAAGGGCTAGCGAGATACCATTTTGTTATATCATGTTATGATTGTTTTGAGAAAGTGTTGTCATCCGAGTTTTATTATTATGGCTCGCTAGCTGATTATGCTATTGATATGAGTAATTGTGAGACCCAAGTGTTATTCTGAGTATGGTTAGTTCATAATATTTGCTGAAACCTGAATGCTGTCTTTGCATGTTTACAACAACAAGAGCAAACAAAGTTTGTAAAAGTTTTTCTTTATCACTTTCAGTTTATCAACTGAATTGCTTGAGGACAAGCAAAGATTTAAGCTTGGGGGAGTTGATACGTCTCCAATGTATCTACTTTTCCAAACACTTTTGCCCTTGTTTTGGACTCTAACTTGCATGATTTGAATGAAACTAACCCGGACTGACGCTGTTTTCAGTAGAACTGCCATGATGTTGTTTTATATGTAGAAAGCAAAAGTTCTCGGAATGTCCTAAAAATCCACATAGGCACTTTTTGGAAAATATAAAAAATAATGGTGAAAGAATCAAGACCAGGGGGCCCACACCCTGTCCACGAAGGTGGGGGGCGCCCTCCCCCCTGGGCATGGCCCCCTGTCTCGTGGGCCCCCTAAGGCTCCGCCGAGCTCAACTCCAACTCCATATATTTCGTCTCGCCGAGAAAAAAAATCAGAAAGAAAGTTTCATCGCGTTTTACGATACGGAGCCGCCGCCAAGCCCTAATCTCTCTCGGGAGGGCTGATCTGGAGTCCTTCAGGGCTCCGGAGAGGGGGATTCATCGCCGTCGTCATCATCAACCATCCTCCATCACCAATTTCATGATGCTCAGCGCCATGCGTGAGTAATTCCATCGTAGGCTTGCTGGATGGTGATGGGTTGGATGAGATTTACCATGTAATCAAGTTAGTTTTGATAGGGTTTGATCCCTGGTATCCACTATGTTCTGAGATTGATGTTGCTATGACTTTGCTATGCTTAATACTTGTCACTAGGGCCCGAGTGCCATGATTTCATATCTGAACCTATTATGTTTTCATGAATATATGTGTGTTCTTGATCCTATCTTGCAAGTCTATAGTCACCTATTATGTGTTATGATCCGACAACCCCGAAGTGACAATAATCGGGATACTTCTCGGTGATGACCGTAGTTTGAGGAGTTCATGTATTCACTATGTGCTAATGCTTTTGTTCCAACTCTCTATTAAAAGGAGGCCTTAATATCCCTTAGTTTCCGCTAGGACCCCACTGCCACGGGAGGGTAGGACAAAAGATGTCATGCAAGTTCTTTTCCATAAGCACGTGTGACTATTTACGGAATACATGCCTACATTACATTGATGAACTGGAGCTAGTTCTATGTCACCCTATGTTATAGCTATTACATGAGAAATCGCATCCGACATAATTATCCATCACTGATCAATGCCTACGAGCTTTTCAGATCTTGTTTTCGCTCATTACTATTCATTGTGTACAACTACAACGCAAAACATTACTTTGTCGTTACCTTTATTTCATACTCTTGGCTCTAATACTTTCCTACAGGTGTGGTTATTGACAACCAACTGCTATTTCAAAATATTCTTTGCTCCCCTGGTCGAATCTAATTTGGGTGAATACTTTACCCTGAAATTGTTGCGTCTAATTGTGGGTATCAGTCATATCTAGGCTACTTAAATGGCAACTCCGGGGACCTAGGCTATGGCATGTTCGGTGTCGTGGTTCTAAGTCTGACAGTAGAATGGGGGGTAGGTATGGAGAGGCAAGATCCTAGCTATGGAGTAGTTGTACACACGAGTGTTTAACGAGTTCAGGCCCTTCTCTGAGGAAGTAATAGCCCTACGTCTCGGAGCCCGCAGGCGGTTGACTGGTTTATGTGTATACAAGTTACAGGTGTGCGAACCCTTCTAGCCGTGGAGGGGGTGGCTTATATAGAGGACGCCAGGACCCCAGCCAACCCACGTAGCAGAGGGTTAAAGTACATTAAGGCCGGGCGTTACTGGTAACGCCCTACATAAAGTTCCATCATGACCATTAAGACTACTTAATTACAGACCGTTTGGATACAGAGTAGATCCTGAACTCCTGATGGTCGAGTGAGTCTTCATGGTCGAGTGTCTTTAGGTTCGTCGAGTGTCTTCTAGCCGGTCGAGTGGAGTCTCTCTTGGTCGAGTGGAGTCTCTCTTGGTCGACTGGAAGGTAGCTTCGTCTAAGGATGTCCTTGGGTATGGTATCCTAGATAGGTCTATGACCCTACCCTAGGTACATAACATCATCATTAGCCCCCGAATGGATCGAGGTTCGAGTGAGGAAGGAGTTGATGATTTTCTCCGACTTATTTCCTGTGCTTTGATTATGTCGTATCTTGGATCGGCGATTTTTCTTTCGGCGTTAGCGTCAACTTTTACTTCAGTCGCCTTGATCCATTCTTGTCTTCTGTCGAGTGAACTTTTTGAACTTTGGTGAATTTCTGAGCGAAGGATCGCAGGAAAGATATCGTCTGACAGATTGATCTGCTGTTAGCGGATTTTGCGGGATCCAAAATTTGGGAAGCGCGCGAAGCGGGGCGGACCGCAGTAATCGGATGGGATAAGGTGTGGACGCCTCGATTTCTGCGCTGCCTTTTTCGCCACGTATCGTGCGTGCGCGACTGTTTCGGGATGTGACAGGATCGTCCGGACCCACTCATCAGCCATTCGGAAGTGCCCTTATATAAAGCGCTGGGGGAGGGTTTTTTGAACAGTGCCTTCCCATTCTTCTCTCCGCCCTCTTTGACTCCGCCCACTGCGCCTACTCTCACCTCCGCCCATCCACTCCTCGCGTGCTTCGCCGACGACAATGGTGAAGGAGAAGACGGCGGCCTTAGAGCACGCGAAGAAGGCGACGGCGACGGGGAAAGCAAAGGGGAGACCGTCCAGTCGGGGCGGATCTTCGTCAAGGTCCCGCCTGCCGAAGGGTTGGGTCCAAGGGGATTGGATCCGCTCGACCATCACTGAGAAAGATCTCAATGACCTGGCCAATGAGGGACTGATCCGCCACGGGTCAGCAAGGCTTCCGGGGACCGAGTGTCAACCGCAGCCGCAGGAGGGTGAGTGCGTTCTCTTAGCCACTCATGTAGACCGTGGTTTTTCTCTGCCGCCGAGTGTTTTCTTCCGAGGGTTTCTGAATTTCTTTGGGGCGCAACTCCACCATTTCAACCCCAATTCCATCGCCTATCTTGCTGCCTTTGTGTCCATGTGCGAGAACTTCCTGGGTTGTCGACCGCACTGGGGTCTCTTTAAGCACATATTCACCTGTCGCTCACAGACAGTGAAAAAGGCGAGTCCGGACGATGAGAGGACTAAGGTTATCCAGATGTGCGGTGGTCTTGAGATTCAATTGAGGAATAAGAGCACTTTCCCGGCCATGACCCTTCCTGAGTCGGTCAGAGGGTGGCAGTCGACTTGGTTCTACTGCCAAGACGAGTCGACGCCGGGGCAGTCGACTGGTCTCCCTCCGTTCTCCATGGACCGAGTGGACAAACCGTCTTCTCTGAAGGTGCTTCCTGAGGAGAAAGCCGAGGT
The DNA here is from genome assembly GCF_018294505.1 of Triticum aestivum. Classification (NCBI taxonomy): domain Eukaryota; kingdom Viridiplantae; phylum Streptophyta; class Magnoliopsida; order Poales; family Poaceae; genus Triticum; species Triticum aestivum. The sequence continues at coordinate 613,279,179 of NC_057798.1, read as the reverse complement.
AAAAATGTTGGTGGAGCGCTAGGTCCAACTTGTTCGGGACGGAGTGACGGGCATGGATCTTCTGGAAGTCTTCCTTAGGCGGCGCATCCAACCGCTCCAGTACCGAGGCCACCCGATGTGGCTGTACTGTGGTACCGAAGACACCACTCGGGTCCATCCAGAGGCAGTCGACGACGCCACGCTGGAGAGGTGGGTGACCGCCATCACAGGGAACAAGGACAACCCTCGAGGAGCAAGGAGGATCCCGCCACTCGACTGTACTTATACGCCGGACAGGTATGGCCACTTATCTCCGAGTGTAATTTTGTTTTATTCATTCTGCTTCGCTGTGAATTGGTCGAGTGATCTTTGTTTTGCTTTGTTGCCTGACAGGCCACCACGGAGTTATACTCGATGCCCAATGGAGCGCAGACGCCGACTGAAGAGGAGGAAGGAAGTGGGGGCGAAAGCCCGGAGGAGTGGGATTCGGATGCTGACGACGATGATGAGGGTGATGACTCTGATGAGGAGGAAGAGGAGGAGGAGGAGGAGGAAGTTGCACCTCCCCGCTCGGAAAGACGCTCGAAGCTTGTCCATGATCCCGCGACTGAGCGTGGTAAGGGGGTCGCGACCGCTACCCAGTCGACCAAGCGCCCTCGGACTACTTCGGCGCCGACTGAGAAGGCTCCGAAGCAATCTCGAGTGGCACCGTCGAAACCTGCGAAGGTCTTGCCGAAGATGAAGATGGTGATCCCCACTATCTCAGGGTAATGGTAGTCTTGAGTTTCCCTGTTTCATGAACTTGTTCTTGGTCGACTCATGGGTCAATCGGACTGACATTTGGAACTGCAGCGCTGCTACTTCCGACACTTCGGCGAGAGCCGAAGACCACAAAATGGAGGATGCTGCAACCTCGAACCCTGGTATGACTCCTGCGTTGCCGTTTTCAGTCGACTGACTCATTGTCTCTAATTTTGATTCTTTCTGCAGCTTCATCTAACATTGTTATTGACCTTCCTGACGATGACGACGAAGAACCACCGAGGCAAAGGAGGAGCAAGAAAACGCCTGCTGGCAAGGCGACTCGAGATGTGCCAGCACCCGAAACGTTGGTCGTGGAGGGAGACTCCACTCGACCCACCGTAACCTTCGCGGTGCCGTTGACGAGTGCTCGCCCTTCATCGTCGAGTGCTGCTCAACCCTCGCTTTTCTCCACCTACCCCGTTCCAGAAGACCAAGCCAGTGCTGCTAGAGAAGCGATACGCCAAGCGGGGGTCATGATGGAGCAAGTGAAAGCGATACGAGAAGCTAGCCATGCAAGCCTATGACGCCAGTTCGGCTCTTCAGAGTAATGTTCAGGTCAGTCGGTCACTGCCTGTTCTGTTAGGATATGATATCTGAAAACTCTTCTTTCTGAAATTCTTAGAGTTTGTCCTACACCCACTGGGTGTGTCGATTGAAATTCCGGATTAGTGGGGGCACGCTGAGTGCACCCACTGGGTGTAGTCCCCAAGGCTATGGTCGACTGCTGGCAGTCGACCATAGGCTTTATGTCTTAAGTTTTTTCCTTACTCGACTAGGTCGAATAGATTCATAGACCGGTGGGGGCACGCTGAGTGCACCCACTGGGTGTAGTCCCCGAGACTGTGGTCGACTGCTGGCAGTCGACTATAGTCTGAAGAACATCTCCCCTTTTTTTGTTGGTCGACTGGTCGACTCTAACTGATGAAACTAGTGGGGCACGCTGAGTGCACCCACTGGGTGTAGTCCCCGAGACTATGGTCGAATGTTTGTATTCGGCCGTAGTCTTAGAAACGCTATGATTTTTCCTTACTCACTCGGAAGTGAATTGTCTTTGACATCTGTCGATTGGTTCTTCGTAGAAATCCTGTGACCTTGCGGCTCGTTATACTGAGTTGGAGAACAAACACATTCAGCTCGAGCTCGATCTGAAACTGGCCCAAGAGAACTTGACGAAGGCGAAGGAGGAAGCTAAAGGTATGCTTGGTGAGGCCTTTGACGACTGCCTTTGCCTCTCACTTGTTTCCGAATCTAATCTCACTGTAACTTTGCAGGCAAAGTGAGGGATGCCCTGAAGAAGCAAGAACTTGACTTGGCTGAGATGCAAAAAACTGCTTTAGAGAAGACCAAGCTTGCAGATGAGAAGCTGGCTTCAGTGACCAAGCTTGAAGAAGAAAACACCAATCTGAAAGCTGCTCTTGATGCTGCCAACCAGGAGGTCAGTCGACTGAAAAGTGACAAGACCACCCTGAATGACAAGGCCAGTGAGTTGATGAGAAAGAAGAACGATCTGGAGGCTTATCTGGGTGGACTCGCCAAGAAGTTGTTCCTCATGCTTGAAGGTAATCCTTTGTATCAAACAAATATTTTAACTTGTAACCTCCGACTGTTTGTCTTGACTCGGTGGTTGTGCTTGCAGAATTTTGTCAGAACTTTGAAGAGGAGACTGGTCGACTGGAAGTAAACCTGGACCCCATCAACTCTCCCGTGAAAGATGAAGTCGCCATGAATGTGCTCCGGCTTGAATCTCGTGTTGCTGCTGTCATCGACTATCTCGCAAGGCTGAAGGTCGCAACTTCTCGCATCGACACAACACTCTGGCCAAGAGAGACACTCCAGAACGACCTCGAGTCTCTGATGACTCGACTGAACGAGGTCCCAAGTCGAGTGCAGGAGTGGAAGAAGTCTTCGGCCAGGTGCGGTGCGGATGTTGCTCTGTCTCTGGTCCGCGTTCACTGCAAGGATGCACGAGAGGACAAGCTGGTGGCTCTTAGGGTGGCTAACACCAAGAAGCACGATTTCAGATCTTTCATGGAGACCTTCATTGCTGCTGCCACTCGGATTGCAGATGGAATTGATCTGGACGAGTTTGTTGCACCTTCCAGCCCTCCACGGGAGGGGTAAAAACTTCTGAGCTTGATACTTTAAATTTGCCTCGGTATGCCGAGTGAGTTTTGTAACCGACAAACCTTAACAGGCCTAGCGCCTGAGCACTTTCGGTTCCGTTAGGTGTTATCTGAACTTGGATTCGACGTTGAATATGTTTGCATTTGGTTTGAGGTGTCTTTTGCAGGTTAAAGCGAAGCGCTCATTGCAATCGACTTGTTCCCCAATACACTTAGACGAGCACTGGGCTGCAGCTAAGCCTCGAGTGAGAGGCTTGCTCTCCACTCGGTAGGATTTTCAAAACTTAGGCGAGCACTGGGCTGCAGCTAAGCCCCCGAGTGGGAGGTCTGCTCTCCACTCGGTAGGATTTTCAACACTTAGGCGAGCACTGGGCTGCAGCTAAGCCCCGAGTGGGAGGTTTGCTCTCCACTCGGTAGGATTTTCAAGAACTTAGGCGAGCACTAGGCTGCAGCTAAGCCCCCGAGTGGGAGGTTTGCTCTCCACTCGGTAGGATTTTCAAGAACTTAGGCGAGCACTGGGCTGCAGCTAAGCCCCCGAGTGGGAGGTTTGCTCTCCACTCGGTAGGATTTTCAAGAACTTAGGCGAGCACCGGGCTGCAGCTAAGCCCCCGAGTGGGAGGTTTGCTCTCCACTCAGTAGGATTTTCAAGAACTTAGGCGAGCACCGGGCTGCAGCTAAGCCCCCGAGTGGGAGGTTTGCTCTCCACTCGGTAGTATTTTCAAGAACTCAGGCGAGCACCGGGCTGCAGCTAAGCACCCGAGTGGGAGGTTTGCTCTCCACTCGGTAGGATTTTCAAGAACTTAGGCGAGCACTGGGCTGCAGCTAAGCCCCGAGTGGGAGGTTTGCTCTCCACTCGGTAGGATTTTGTATTGGTGGTGTAGCTCGGGAGGAGAGGGTAGCAGTCGACCTGCACCTCGTGTTCCTTGCAGAGCGCATGTTGTATTTGTGGCGTAGCTCGGAAGGAGAGGTAGCAGTCGACCTGCACCTCGTCCTCCTTGCAGAGCGCACGTTGTATTTGTGGCGTAGCTCGGAAGGAGAGGGTAGCAGTCGACCTGCACCTCGTCCTCCTTGCAGAGCGCACGTTGTACTTGTGGCGTAGCTCGGAAGGAGAGGGTAGCAGTCGACCTGCACCTCGTCCTCCTTGCAAGCGCACGTTGTATTTGTACTTAGGCGAGCGCAATGCTGCAGCTAAGCCTCCGAGTGGAAGGCTGGCTTACCACTCCGGATTTTGTTTATCTTAGGCGAGTACTTGGACTGCAGCTAAGCCTCCGAGTGGAAGGCTGGCTTACCACTCGACAGGATTTTGTTTATCTTAGGCGAGTACTTGGACTGCAGCTAAGCCTCCGAGTGGAAGGCTGGCTTACCACTCGTAGGATTTTGTTTATCTTAGGCGAGTACTTGGACTGCAGCTAAGCCTCCGAGTGGAAGGCTGGCTTACCACTCGGTAGGATTTTGTTTATCTTAGGCGAAACGGATTTCGCAGCTAAGCCTTCGTGTGGGAGACTGGCTCACCACTCGGTTAGGATTTTTTTTACAGACTTGGGCGAATCGGATTCGCAGCCAAGCCACCCACTGGGGGATTGTTTTGAGTGGACAAAAGAAATAACGATTACTGGGAAAATTATAAAGCTCTTGTCTTTGATAAATAAACTACAGAAGTACTTTTATTACAACTCATCCGAGTGAATACTTAGGTGTAAAAGGGGCGGAGAAGCTCCGCGTTCCAAGCTCGGGGCTCGTCGATCTGATGCTCGACATTGTAAAGACGGTATGCTCCATTGTGGAGAACCTTGGTGACGATGAAGGGACCTTCCCAAGAAGGAGCAAGCTTGTGTGGTTTCTGCTGATCCACTCGGAGAACTAAATCTCCTTCCTGGAAGGCTCGACTCTTCACGTTTTTGGCGTGGAAGCGACGCAAGTCTTGTTGGTAAATGGTCGATCTGATCAGAGCCATCTCCCTTTCTTCCTCTAAAAGGTCGACTGCATCCTGCCGTGCTTGTTCTGCTTCAGCTTCGGTGTAGAGCTCGACCCGGGGAGCATTGTGGAGAAGGTCACTCGGCAAGACTGCTTCAGCTCCGTAGACCAAGAAGAATGGAGTTCTTCCAGTCGACCGGTTGGGCGTGGTCCTTAACCCCCAAAGCACCGAGGGAAGTTCGTCGACCCATGCACCAGCCGCATGCTTAAGATCACGCATCAAACGGGGTTTCAACCCTTTGAGAATCAAACCGTTGGCTCGTTCTGCCTGTCCATTCGACTGTGGATGAGCGACTGAAGCATAGTCGACTCGTGTGCCTTGAGACGTACAGAAAGCTCTGAACTCTTCGGAGTCGAAGTTTGACCCGTTGTCAGTGATGATGCTGTGCGGGACTCCATATCTGAATATCAATTCTCTGATGAAGCTGACAGCAGTACCGGCATCGAGGTTCTTGATGGGTTTAGCTTCGATCCACTTAGTGAACTTGTCGACTGCTACCAGCACATGGGTAAAACCGCTTCTGCCTGTTCTCAAAGGACCGACCATATCCAAACCCCACACTGCAAAGGGCCAGACGAGTGGTATAGTCTTCAAAGCTGACGCGGGCTTGTGCGACATATTGGAGTAAAATTGACATCCCTCGCACTTGTCGACTATCTCCTTCGCCATTTCATTCGCTCTTGGCCAATAAAATCCGGCTCGGTATGCTTTGGCCACGATGGTCCGAGAGGACGCATGATGGCCACAGGTCCCCGAGTGGATGTCATCAAGGATTATTCGACCTTCCTCCGGTGTTATGCATTTCTGACCAACTCCAGTCGCGCTTTCTCTGTACAACTGTCCTCTTATCACGGTAAAGGCCTTAGATCGGCGGACGATCTGTCGAGCCTCTTCTTCGTCCTCCGGGAGTTCTTTCCTCAAGATATACGCGATATATGGTACTGTCCAATCGGGAGTGATCACTAAAACTTCCATGATCAGGTCGACCACTGCTGGGACTTCAACCTCAGTCGGGTCCGTAACACTCTTAGGTTGCGGAGCTTCATCGGTAAAAGGATCTTCTACGACTGACGGAGTGTGGATATGCTCCAAGAACACATCACTGGGGATGGCTTCTCTCTTGGATCCTATCTTCGCCAGATCGTCAGCTGCTTGATTTTTCAGTCGGGGTATGTGGTGGAGCTCTAACCCTTCGAACTTCTTTTCGAGCTTCCTCACTGCATTGCAGTATCCAGTCATGGCTGGGCTTCTAACGTCCCACTCCTTCATCACCTGATTGACCACCAAATCTGAGTCGCCATAAACCATAAGGCGACGGACGCCGAGTGAAATGGCCATGCGCAACCCATACAAGAGTGCTTCATATTCTGCTTCATTGTTGGAGGAATCAAAGTGGATTTGGAGCACATATCTGAGTTTATCTCCTCGGGGGGAAACCAAAACAACCCCAGCACCAGAACCATTTAACATCTTAGATCCATCAAAGAACATGGTCCAATGCTCCGAGTGAACTTGAGTCGGCTGCTGTTGCTCAATCCACTCGGCAAGGAAATCTGCTATAGCCTGGGACTTAATGGCTTTCTTTGCCTCGAATTTGACATCAAGGGGAAGGAGTTCAATCGCCCATTTAGCCACTCGACCAGTTGCATCTCTGTTGTGCAGAATCTCTGACAATGGTGCGTCGCTGACGACTGTAATGTCATGATCAGAGAAATAATGAGCAACCTTCTTCATGGTCATGTAGATCCCATATACAAGCTTCTGATAATGAGGATATCTTTGCTTCGATGGGGTCAAAACTTCAGAGAGATAATACACTGGGCGCTGAACTTTGAAGGCTTTCCCTTCTTCTTCCCGCTCGACCGTAAGTACTGTACTGACGACTTGTCCTGTGGCTGCAATATAAAGCAACAGAGGCTCTTTGCTGATTGGAGCAGCAAGCACCGGCTGGGTGGAGAGCAGAGTTTTTAACTCGGCAAACGCTGCATCAGCTTCTGGAGTCCACTCGAACTTGTCTGCCTTCTTCATCAGTCGGTAAAGGGGCAATGCCTTTTCACCGAGGCGAGAGATGAATCGACTTAAAGCGGCCAAGCATCCAGTAAGCTTCTGGACGTCGTGCACACGCACAGGGCGTTTCATTCGGAGTATGGTGCCAACTTTTTCTGGGTTAGCATCGATTCCTCGTTCTGAAACGAGAAAACCGAGTAACTTTCCGCCAGGTACTCCGAATGTGCACTTCGATGGATTGAGCTTGATATCATACCTTCTGAGATTGGCAAATGTTTCAGCTAGGTCAGTCAATAGGTCGGAACCCTTTCGCGACTTGACCACGATATCATCCATGTACGCTTCCACATTCCGACTGATTTGAGTGAGTAAACACTTTTGAATCATTCTCATGAACGTGGCTCCGGCATTCTTGAGGCCGAATGGCATGGTGATATAGCAGAAGCACCCGAATGGAGTGATGAAAGCTGTTTTGATTTCGTCAGGTCCATACAGACGGATCTGATGATACCCGGAATAAGCGTCTAAAAAGACAATCTCTCGCACCCTGCGGTCGAGTCGACAATTTGGTCGATGCGAGGGAGAGGAAAATGATCTTTCGGGCAGGCCCGATTGATATGTTTGAAATCAATGCACATGCGAAGTGAGTTGTCCTTCTTGGGAACCATGACGACATTGGCGAGCCACTCGGAGTGGTATATCTCTCGGATGAACTCTGCTGCAAGGAGTCGAGCCACCTCCTCGCCAATGGCTTTTTTCTTCTGAACGGCGGACCGTCGAAGATGTTCTTTAACAGGTTTCGCTTTTGAGTCGACTCTAAGGCGATGCTCAGCCAGCCCCCTGGGAACACCCGGCATGTCAGCTGGCTTCCATGCAAAGATGTCCCAGTTCTCACGGAGGAACTGGATGAGCGCTTCTTCCTATTTAGAGTCGAGTGTTGTGGAAATATGGGTCGGAGCTGCATTGGGGTCAGTCGGGTGGATATGAACTGGCTTCGTCTCCCCAGACGACTGAAATGCTGACTCTGTGGCGGGCTTCTTGGCCCGCAGCAAATCACTCGGATCTGCATTCTTCTTGTATTCCTCCAGCTCTACCACTGTTATCTGGTCATCCGCAATCTTTGAGCCTTTCTGGAAACACTCTTCTGCCTTCTTCCGGCTGCCAGTGATGGTGATCACGCCTTTGGGGCCAGGCATCTTTAACTTGAGGTACACATAACATGGTCGAGCCATGAAGCGGGCATAGGCTGGTCTTCCCAAAATAGCGTGGTAGGCGCTTCGGAAATCCACGACTTCAAATGTCAGCTTCTCTTTGCGGAAATGCTTCGAGTCGCCGAACACTACATCCAGAGCTATTTGGCCGAGTGACTCAGCCTTCTTTCCTGGGATGACTCCGTGAAAACTCATGTTGCTGGAACTGAGCCTGGACATCGGAATGCCCATTCCCTTGAGCGTCTCTGCATACAGTATATTCAATCCACTGCCGCCATCCATCAATACCTTCGTCAGTCGAGTGCCTTCGACGACTGGGTCGACCACCAGCGCTTGCCTCCCAGGGGTGGCAATGTGAGTAGGGTGATCAGACTGGTCGAAAGTAATGGGAGTTTGCGACCATCTCAGATAGTTTGGTGTCGCCGGGGCGACCATATTGACCTCACGGTTGATCACTTTCAGTCGACTTTTGCTCTCTACATCAGCAAAAATCATCAGAGTGGAGTTGACATGAGGGTACTCTCCATCACTGTCCTCCTTGTCCTCAGCCTTGTCCGACTCCTTCTCTTTGTCCTTCGGCTGTTTTCCTTGAAACTGCTGGATTAAGAGCCGGCACTGGCGAGTGGTATGCTTTGGGTAGATGAAGTTACCCTCTTCGTCTTTCTTCGTGTGGATATGACACGGTAGATCCATCACGTCATTACCTTCCTTATCTTTTACCTTCTTGGGGTTCCAAGATCCTTTGGGCTTCCCTTTGAATTTGCCCTGAGTCACGGCCAGAGCCTCTCCAGGAGCAGCTGGCTCGGCCTTCCGCTTCTGCTTCCGACTGGAGTTTCCTTTCTCCGACTGACTCGGCTTGTACTTGCCACTCCGGAGTCGGTCCTCTTCTTCGCCATTGGCGTACTTGGTGGCTATTTCCATCATCCGACTCAGGGTCATATCTCCAGTTCGACCAAACTTCAGGCTCAACTCTCTGTTCTTGACACCATCCTTGAAGGCGCAGACCGCTTGATGGTCTGACACATTCTCTACAGTATGATGCAAAGTGATCCATCTCTGGATGTAATCTCTCAGTGTTTCACTCGACTTTTGTACGCAAACTTGCAGCTCTGTCAATCCGGCCGGTCGCTTGCAAGTTCCCTCGAACGTCCTGACGAACACTCGGGAAAGATCTTCCCAGGTGTAAATGCTGCTAGGAGCTAACTGATTCAACCACGCCCTGGCCGAACCCTCTAGCATAAGTGGCAAATGCTTCATGGCCACCTCATCATTACCGCCACCAATCTGAACAGCCACTCGGTAGTCTTCAAGCCAAGTTTCAGGCTTAGACTCTCCGGTGAACTTACTCACTCCAGTCGCCAACCTGAAGTTGGGGGGTATCACTGCGGCTCTGATGGCTCTGCTAAAGCATTCTGGACCTGAAACATGGACTCGGCTGCTTGTGGGCACATCTCTGTCATGGCCACCTCTATGAGCTCTGTTCCGGTCGACCAAACCTTGCACGATGATGGATCTCGCGTCAAAGCCTGGCTCTCTGGGGTCGACTGGAGCTCTCCGCCCAACACTGAGCTGGCGTCTGTCATCTTGCTGCCGATGGGCGTTAGACCCACTTCTCGGGGAGGAGTGGGCACTCGACGCCTGTCATCACGATCAAATCGATCATCATAGTGGTCCCGCCGGCCTTCACGTCCCACGCGCCTCGGAGGCGACCTTGGACTGTGAGCCGACTGAACAGTATTCGCAGCGACGGATCGACTGTGAATCCTGTTGCGCGACTGTGACACAGCTGAATTCTGATCTCCTGCCGCCCGGAGCAAATCTCTGATCTGCATCAAGCCTCTTCCAGCCTCCGACTGAGAGGGCTGAATTGACTCCGCTATACGGGCTGCAGCTGCCAAATTTTGAATCGGGGTTCGATATACCTGAGTCGGTTGCGGAAAGAGCTGACGTCGGCTGGAGTCGGGTACTCGTTGACGCGCACGCTCGTCGAGTGCTCGCTGGAGGTTCTCCAGTCGAGTGCGTTCAGCCAAGTTGGCCAAACGCGCCTCTTCCAGGGCACGAGCCTCAGGAGTTTCTCCTGCAATGGGAGTATGCAGGGCATCCATGTTCCGGCGGCGAAGTTCTTCCCTCTGCTGAGAAGTGAGTGGCTCGGGCTGATACTCTTCGTGGGCCTGAGCGGGGTCGCCCCCGTCGTCCATCCCGTCGTTGCGGGGGAAACCGGGAGGACTACGAGGCCCGTTGACCATCAGGACCTCCGCCGCTGGATCACTGCTATCGCACTCGGATGCAGTCTCTACGGAGCCAGTCGACAGGTCGAACAGGCCGTAGAGAGATTCGTCGGGCTCAATTGCCGCGACTTGGGTGGTGGCCGATTGGCGAGCCACTGCGTGTCTCACCCATCGCTGGAGCCTCGACCGACCGGAGCGCTTGCGCTGGCGGGAGACAGGGAGGGAGGACGGCACAGGAGTCGACCGGTATGGGGTCGACGGCTGCCGCAGCAGGACGCCGCGGACACACGCCCGAAAGTGCGTCGCCCCGCGGACGGGGAGCGCGTCGATGTCGAGTGGTGCCTCCTGGAGCCAAGCGGAGTCGTCGGCGATGAAAGCGAGCGCACCGAGACGGATCTCGCGGCCCTCGACCAGAGCTCCGCCGGAAACCATGATGAAGGCAATCGGACAAATTGCAACTTCTCCAAAAAGTCGCTAAGACACCTGCCCCACGGTGGGCGCCAACTGTCGTGGTTCTAAGTCTGACAGTAGAATGGGGGGTAGGTATGGAGAGGCAAGATCCTAGCTATGGAGTAGTTGTACACACGAGTGTTTAACGAGTTCAGGCCCTTCTCTGAGGAAGTAATAGCCCTACGTCTCGGAGCCCGGAGGCGGTCGACTGGTTTATGTGTATATGAGTTACAGGGGTGCGAACCCTTCTACCAGTGGAGGGGGGTGGCTTATATAGAGGACGCCAGGACCCCGGCCAACCCACGTAGCAGAGGGTTAAAGTACATTAAGGCCGGGCGTTACTGGTAACGCCCTACATAAAGTGTCATCATGACCATTAAGACTACTTAATTGCAGACCGTTTGGATACAGAGTAGATCCTGAACTCCTGCTGGTCGAGTGAGTCTTCATGGTCGAGTGTCTTTAGGTTCGTCGAGTGTCTTCTAGCCGGTCGAGTGGAGTCTCTCTTGGTCGACTGGAAGCTAGCTTCGTCTAAGGATGTCCTTGGGTATGGTATCCTAGATAGGTCCATGACCCTACCCTAGGTACATAACATCATCATGCGGCGCTCTAAAGCCTACAAAGTCCACGAGGGAGAGCTTTATAAGAAAAGCGCGACCGGAGTGCTCCAAAGGTGCATCTCCGAAGAGGAAGGGCGGCAGCTTTTGGCCAAAATTCATGCCGGACTCGGCGGCCACCATGCTGCAGCTCGGGCGCTCGTAAGCAAGGCCTTCTTTGCAGGTTTCTACTGGCCGACAGCCCAGGCAGACGCACATGACCTTGTCCAACATTGTGTCGGTTGCCAGTGTTTTGCAAATCAAAGCCATATGCCACCTACCGCCCTCCAAAAAATCCCCATAACTTGTCCCTTTGCGGTCTGGGGGCTCGGTATGGTTGGACCCCTTAAAGGAGGAAGCCATAATAAGAAATACTTGTTGGTCATGGTCGATAAATTCACCAAATGGATAGAGGCCAAACTAGTTAAAATGGCTGAGTCTGGACCAATGATAGACTTCATATCTAGGGTCGTACACCGTTACGGTGTCCCCCACAGCATCATCACCGATAACGGCTCAAAGTTCACAGCTAACAAGGTGAAAGCCTGGTGCGGCAAAATGGGCATAAAACTTGATTATGCCTCCGTCTATCACCCCCAAACAAATGGTCAAGTCGAACGAGTGAATGGTCTTATTATGAGCGGCATTAAACCCAGACTAGTGCGATCCTTGAAGGAATCAGATTCGCACTGCGTCGAGGAGCTCGACTCCGTACCATGGGGGCTGCGGACCACGCCAAATCGCACAACCGGATACACACCATTTTTATGGTGTACGGCATAGAGGCAGTGCTACCCTGCGATATGATCCATGACTCACCTCAAGTGCACATGTACGAAGAGAGAGAGGCCAAGCTGGATCGGCAGGACAACTTAGATGCCCTGGAGGAGGAGCGTGACATCTCAAAGGCCCGTTCCGCATTCTATCAACAACAGGCTCGAAGGTATCAAAGCAGAGAAGTACGGGCCAAAACTTATAACATTGGCAAACTCGTTCTACGCCTACCAGAGAAGAAAAAGGACAAGATCAAGCCCAAATGGTAGGATCCCTTCATCATTGATAAAGTTCTCACTGGAGGAGCGTACCGTCTGCGTGATGCATCAGATAATCAACTCGAGCCGAACCCATGGAACGCGGCCAGACTCCGAAGATTCTACGCCTAGTGCCGAACTCTGTGTTTGTCTCCTTACCTCCGTCTCCCTTTTTAAATTATATCCTCTCTCTCTCTCTCTCTCTCTCTCTCTCTCTCTCTCTCTCTCCTTATATATATAGCCTTAACAGCTTCAAGTATGCTTTGACCGCACACTCCTACCACGCTATGCGTGCTCAATATACCTGGGGGCTTCTTAAACAGAGGCTTAATATAACTATCCTCTAGGCTTTATGCCCACCACATATGCGTCATTTTCCCATATGTGCCTTTTTTCACCACTATATGCATCGATATGACTTAAGTTTTGGCCAAGCTGGGTTGCCTGGCTCTTGTGTTTATGCCCTACGTTCCCGTTAATTCGGCTAGGGCATAAGGGGAGCACCTCTGCGATTGCTACTGTCGGGTTAGCCGGATGTGTACCTCAGACTGGGTGAAGCCGAAAGCTAGCATTCTTAAGGGAATATTCGATCAGTGAACAAAAGATGTTTTTCACTTATTGCAATACACACCCCCAGATGTTTATATCCTGCATCGCTTTTCGCAGTTCGGACATGCACACTAATGCATGCGTACCTCGGGAAAGGAACCCTTAACGGAACTATTCTCCCTGGAAGATGTTTCTTACTATCCATGTAATATAACATAGCTAGTTGGATACTTGTCTGTTCAAGCACTTATGACCCCTACGCTTGGTTTCCACGCGTGCCCCAGTTTTTACATAACTGAGCGGGTATTCAGATACACTCCGGACTGTCGGGTCCGGAGGTTGAAGCGAAAAGGTCCGCCAAGACAAATGATTTACAATCCGGCTAGGGACAAAACATGTCCTTTGAAGAACAAAGTTACTTAGACTGACTAAACTATTCTTCTATACCATCCAACAGGTTGTCTAGCCTACAATCCTGTTGGGAATACTTAGCGGCTAATGCTACCTGGTCATATACCAGACTTACAGGGATCTCTTTCCCATCAGGCCCTACAGGTCCGACCTCGGCCATGTGGTTCGGGTCAGCCTTGGTGTATCGCGTCTTCACCATGGCCCAGGCTTCCCTTGCACCTTGTCGGCAGGCCGATATCTTCCATAATCGGAAGCGCCGCCGTGCTCCCTTGAGCATCTCCACAAGCTCCCCCATGCCTCCTGGCAGGGAGGCAGATGGCCACAAGGCCTGGGCAATGCCCTGGATCACCTGCCGAACTTGTTCGTGCAGTTGTGAGAGCTCCTGCAGAAGATCGCCTGCAGATCCAGGCATCTCCTCTTTGGGACGACCTGTTAACATACCTACAGACATAATTCTGTTAGCACACTTCTTCGTCGAACTTTATAGCGGTTCGTTAGAGCACTCACCAAACATGTCGCGTTGAAGCCTCTTATTCTCCTTCACGGAGTTAGCAAGTTGGGCCCGAACATCCTTTAATTCGACGTCCAGTTGGGTGTTCGTGTCCTGGAGAGTATTTTTCTCCTGTATAACATTTGTAAGCACACGCTCGCCAGCCTTCAGCTGTCCTGAGCATGTTGCTCATCCTCTGATACGATCTCTGGATTGCCTTCGAGATTGTCTGCAGAATCTATGTTAGATTGCATTCATGCCGAATACTATTTGGTACATGCCATTACATTATTTTCGATCAAAACAAGTATTACCAGATGGGGCCTTCGTGGACTCCTCCATTCTGGCAATTGCGGCCCGCGGTTGGGCTTTGCACTCCTCCAGCTCCTTAGACAGCTGGGTATTCTTCTCTGTCAGAACCTATGCACACGAGGAGCCTTAAATAAGTTGTGCCAACTGTTTCAAGTCTCAGGGGCTACTGATATACGTACTTATCAAATTTTCTTACCCGTATATCCTTTACATACTGGTCCGTGGCTTTGGAGAGGCCACCTTGGGCAGCCCGGATGTACGCGTCCCCTGAGTTGAAGGCATCGAACGCCTCTTCAGAGAAATTAGGGTCGTGTAGCGTGGCCCGTCGCTGCCTATGATTCATGGCGCTCTCGACTTCGGAGTTTGTAGCGGAGAATCTATCCGCATCCTCTGTAGGAGGACCGTCCGCGTTGACCTCCGCCCTTGAGTCCGGCCTCGGAGTCCGCCTGGTGGAGGCGTGGCCGGCAGGCTCTCCGGATATAGTCCGGCGAGCACTTTTTCTGCCAGAAGACAATGGACATTGTTATATTTTAACGATGATAATTATGTGGCAGGTTTTTAAACATACCTTTGCAACGGCGTCTCGGTCCTGATCGCCTTCCTTTTAAGCCTACCCGGCTTCGGTACCCCTTGTTAACGAGTCACCGCGGGTTCGGCATGGCGTCCCGATGGCCTTCCCTGTAAAACGCAATACATGTGCGGTGGGTAAGGCCCAAAGAGGGAATCCTTCTTGGAAGTTGGGACTCCGGTTTTACTTACATGTGACACAGGGAGTAGGCCAGGATAATCAACTACGATGGCCACCAACGCACCATCGCAACTTAACTGATAAAATATTCGGTCGACGAGCTCCATAAATGTGTCCGAATCTTCTTCGAGTCCGGGGTCGAGGGCCCGGTCGGGGTCCTCTGGCTGTGGAGACGGGCTGTGAACCTCCCTAATGGCTTTTCACAGTTCCTGCTATGAATTAGCAAGGTAAATATTTGTGCTAAAGAATACGGGAAAGACTGGAATAAAAGATAGCAACTCACCCAGCTTGGGGGGTTGTACATGGAGAATCCATCCCGTGGTTTGATACGGATGAACTCCTCTTCTTCTCCTTTGTACAAATCGGACAGTATCTTTGCTAGAGCGGCGGCGGAGTCTGGACCTTTATGGCCGCAGCGGGTGGCATCGTCTTCTCCATTGAAGTACCACATGGGTTTCCCCCAATATTGAAGTGGCTGCACTCCCCGCATTATACATATGGACATAACCTCAATTATTGTTAGTCCTGATTTGGCCAGCGTCTTTATCATGTCCATCAGGAAAAGGATCTCTTTGTTATCTTCCTCCTGGGGGCTCCGGGGGCGCCAGCTGTGACGTTTCTTTAATGGGGCATTTACAAACTTGAGAAGGCCCTTCCGAATAGGGTCCGTAAGAGGGACGTCCTCCATGTAGAACCACTCCGAAGGCCGGTCTTCAGATGTCTTCTTCGGGGTACCGGATAGGTATCCGATCCCGGCGATGCGCCATATTTCAGCTCCGCCCACTTGATATACCGACCCCTCCTGAGTGCGGGGTACGAGGCACAATAGCCTCTTCCACAGCTCAAAATGAGCTTCGCAACCCAGAAATAGCTTGCAGAAGGCAACTTAGCCTACGATATGCAGTATGGAGGCTGGGGTAAAGTTATGCAACTGGAGGCCGTAGAACTCCAGGAGCTCGCGGAGGAAAGGATCGATTGGAAATCTGAGTCCCCTCAGCAAATAGGGGACAAAGCATACCCGCTCCCCCTTGGATGGGTTTGGAGAACTCTCCGCTTGCTCCCTGCCATTATAAGTGGCTAGTCCAGCTCGGACGGGGACCATGTACGCAGGCGGGAGAAACCCCTTGGTTTGCAACTCTACTAGTTGGCTGTGGAGGACAGAACATTTCTCCCAATCGCCTGGCCTAGTGCTACGGGTGCGAGAGGAGGAGCCGCGACGGCCGGCCATGGTGGTATGGATTTTTCCGAGCACGCTCTAATGGATACTCGCTGGGAGGAGATGGTGTGATTTGGATCTGAGGATCCCTGTCTCTTTAAATAGACGCTTTACTCACATGGTCAGGGTGGCAAATGTAAAAATGCCCCGACTTCTCGCATTCGCTCGACATGTGGAGACAGCCATTATTAAAGCACAGAAGTCGAGGAGTGCAACATTAATGGGAAGCCGGACACTGCGTGTTACAACAAGTATCTGGGAGAATTTGGAGAAGAACCCGCCTTGCAATGCCGAAGACAATCTGCACGTCGGACTCATCATCATTGAAGTTTGGTTCGGGGGCTACTGAGGGAGTCCTGGATTAAGGGGTCCTCGGACAGCCGGACTATATACTTTGGCTGGACCGTTGCACTGTGAAGATACAAGATTGAAGACTTCGTCCCATGTCCGGATGGGACTCTCCTTTGCGTGGAAGGCAATCTTGACTATTCGGATATGTAGATCTTCTTCTCTGTAACCGACTTTGTGTAACCCTAGCCCCCTCCGATATCTATATAAACCGGAGGGTTTAGTCCGTAGGACAACAACAATCATCATAGGCTAGCTTCTAGGGTTTAGCCTCTTCGATCTCGTGGTAGATCAACTCTTGTAATACTCATATCATCAAGATCAATCAAGCAGGAAGTAGGGTATTACCTCCATCGAGAGGGCCCGAACCTGGGTAAAACACTGTGTCACCCGCCTCCTGTTACCATTAGCCTTAGACGCACAGTTCGGGACCCCCTACCCGAGATCCGCCGGTTTTGACACCGACAATACCCATAGGATTTTTATAAGCTGTTCTCTAGGCCCAAAGTGTATCATCTAATTTCTTAGACCAACTCTTTCGGGGCCTATTGACAATTTTTTTAATATTAATTTTATTTCTCTATTGCTAAGTTCAACTTGACCACTAGATTGAGGGTGATAGGGTGATGCAATTCTATGGTTAACATCATATTTAGCAAGCATTTTATGGAAAGCAGCAAGAATACAATGTGAACTTCCATCAGTCATTAAATATCTAGGGACTCCAAACCTTGGGATATAAACTTCTTTAAGCATTTTAATGGAGGTTTATTATCCACACTACTAGTTAGAATAGCTTCTACCCACTTAGTGACATAATCAACAACAACCAAAATATGTGTATACCCATTAGAGGAAGGAAAAGATCGTATATAATCAAATCCCCAAACATCAAATGGTTCAACAACAAGTGAATAATTCATAGGCATTTCCTGATGCTTACCGGTATTACTTATTCTTTGACATTAATCACAAGGCAAGTCAAACTTACGGGCATCCTTGAAAAGAGTAGGCCAATAAAAACCAGATTGTAATACCTTGTGAGCAATTCTATCTCCCACATGATGCCCTCCATAGGCTTCAGAGTGAAATTTCCGTAGGATTTGTACCTGTTCATGCTCAGGTACACAACGTCTAATAATACCATCTACTCCATCTTTATAAAGATGTTGGTCATCCCAAAAGTAATGTCTTAAATCATAGAAGATTTTTTTCTTTTGTTGGTATGTGAAACTAGGTCGTATAAATTTAGCAACAATGTAATTAGCATAGTCAGCATACCAAGGAGTGTTATGAGAAGCATTTATTACAGCTAGTTGTTCATCGGGAAAGCTATCATCAATACATAGTGGGTCATCAAGAATATTTTCTAACCTAGACAAGTTACCAGCTACGGGGTTCTCAGCTCCTTTCCTATCAGTGATATGTAAGTCGAATTCTTGTAGCAAGAGAACCCACCTAATGAGTCTAGGTTTAACATCTTTCTTTTTCCATAAGATATTTAATAGCAGCATGATCAGTGTGGAGAACTACTTTTGGAATCAATGATGTAAGATCTGAATTTATCACAAGCAAACACAACTGCTAAAAATTCGTTTTCAGTAGTAGCATAATTTCTTTGGGCACTGTCTAGAGTTTTACTAGCATAATGGATAACATTTAATTTCTTATCAACTCTTTCTCCTAGAATAGCACCAACAACATAATCACTAGCATCACACATAATTTCAAAAGGCAAGTTCCAATCAGGTGGTTGAACAATAGGTGCAGAAATTAAGGCTTTCTTAAGTGTTTCAAAGGCCTCTACACAATCATCATCAAAAACAAATGGAACATCCTTTTGTAAAAGATTAGTAAGAGGCCTAGAAATTTTAGAGAAGTCTTTAATAAACCTCCTATAGAAACCAGCATGACCAAGGAAACTATGAATACCTTTGATGTCCTTGGGACATGGCATTTTCTCAATTGCATCAACTTTAGCTTTATCCACCTCAATACCTCGTTCAGAAATTTTATGCCCCAAGACAATGCCTTCATTAACCATAAAGTGACACTTCTCCCAATTCAAGACAAGATTACTTTGCCCGCATCTCTGCAAAATTCGATCAAGGTTGATTAAGCAATCATCAAAAGAAGTTCCACAAACGGAGAAATTATCCATGAAAACCTCAACAATCTTTCCACAAAAATCAGAGAATGTAGCAGTCATACATCTTTGAAAGGTAGCATGTACATTTCATAAACCAAAAGGCATACGTCTATAAGCATAGGTTCCAAAAGGGCAAGTAAAAGTGGTTTTCTCTTGATCAGGTTGTGAAACGGGTATTTGGGAGAAACCAGAATATCCATTAAGGAAACAAAAGTGTGTGTGCTTAGATAATCAATCTAGCATTTGATCAATGAAAGGTAAAGGGTAATGATCTTTTCTAGTAGCTTTATTTAATTTTCTAAAATCAATTACCATTCTATATCCAGTAACATTTCTTTGTGGGATAAGTTCATTTTTATCATTAGGAACAAAAGTAATACCTCCTTTCTTATGGACACAATGAACATGACTTACCCATCTACTATCAGCTATAGGATAGATGACAACTCCTTCCAGAAGTTTTAGTATTTTAGTTCTTACCACTTCTTTCATCTTAGGATTCAGTCGTCGTTGATGATCAACAACGGGTTTAGCGTTAGGTTCCATATTAATCTTATGCTGACAGAGAGTGGGACTAATGCCCTTAAGATCATCACGAGTATATCCAATAGCAGCATGGTGCATCTTCATAATTTTTAATAATATTTCTTCTTCATGTTCTGAAAGGTTAGCACAAATAATAACATAATATATCTTCTTCTCATCAAGATAAGCATATTTCAAAGTGTCAGGAAATTGTTTTAATTCAAACACAGGATCACTTTTAGGTGGAGGAGGTCCTCCAAGAATTTCAATGGGCAAATTGTGTTTAAGGAGATGTTGTTGTTCAAAGAATATTTGATCTATCTCATTTCTTTCACGCAAGTGCATATCATTTTCATGGTCTAGCAAATATTGTTCTAACAGAGCAGTAGGAGGTACAGCAATAGAAGCAAGACCAATTATTTCATTCTTACTAGGTGATTCTGTATCATGAGGCTGTCTACGAAACTTAGAGAAATTAAACTCATGATACATATCACCAAAGCTAACACTAACAATTTATTTTTCACAATCTATCTTAGCATTGACAGTGTTCAAGAAAGGTCTACCAAATATTATGGGACAAATGTCATCTTGTGGTGAACCAAGAACTAGAAAATCAGTAGGATATTTTATTTTCCCACACAAGACTTCAACATCTCTAACAATCCCAATTAGTGTCATGGTTTCTCTATTAGCAAGTTTAATAGTAACATCTATGTGTTCTATTTCAGCGGGTTCTATATCATTCATAATTTCTTGGTGTAAGGTAAAAGAAATAACACACACCCTAGCACCTAAATCACATAAGCCATGATAACAATGATCTCCTATTTTAACTGAGACAACAGACATGCCAACAACATGTCTATGTTCTTTTTCATCGGGTTAGGCAATTCTAGCAGCTTCATCACATAAGTAAAAAACATGCCCATCTATATTTTCTACCCGGAGATCTTTAATCATAGCAAAACTAGGTTCTACCTTGATTTGTTCAGCAGGTTTGGGTGTTTTAATATAGCTTTTATGGACCACAGTTGAAACTCTAGCATGTTCATTAATCCTAACAGGGAAAGGTGGTTTTTCAATATAAGCAGTAGGAACAACTGGATCAACATTATAGATAATAGTTTCATCTTTAGCTATTACCGGTTCTTTAATTTCTTCTTTAATAGGTGGGTGATATCACAGAAATAAATAGCATGCCCATCTATGTTTTGGATCAAGAGATCTTTTACCATAGCAGCACTAGGTTCTACTTTGATTTGTTCAGAGGGTTTAGGTGCTTTAATATTACTTTTGTGAACCATGGTTGATACCTTAGCATGTTCCTTTACCCTAACAGGGAAAGGTGGTTTTTCAATAGAAGTAGTAGGCACAGCTGGATCCACATTGTAAATGATAGTTTCATCTTTAGCTATAACCGGTTCTTTAATTTCTTCTTTAAAAGGGGGATGATATTTAAACCACTTCTCCTTAGGGAGATCAACATGAGTAGCAAATGATTCACACAAAGAGGATACTATCTCAGAGTCAAGTCCATATTTAGTGATAAACTGGTGAAAAGCATCGGTATTCATAAAAGATTTAACACAATCAAACTCAAGCTTAATACCCAACTCTTTACCTTCGTCGAGTTCCCAATCTTCAGAGTTGCATTTAATTCTTTATAAAAGATCGCACCTGAATTCAATAGTCTTCTTCATAAAAGAACCAGTACAAGAAGTATCAAGCATGGATTGATCATCATGAGAAAGACGAGCATAAAAATTCTGAATAATAATTTCTCTTGAGAGCTCATGATTGGGGCATTAATATAACATTGACTAAGCCTCCCCCAAGCTAGAGCGATACTTTCTCCTTCACGAGTCCAAAAATTATATATATAAATTCTGATCACGATGAAGCATAGGATGATTTTTTTAGTGAAATTCCAATTTCAATCGATTCCAGTTCCAAGATCCAATATCATCGCATAGCCTATACCATGTCAATGCTTTTCCCTTCAAAGATAAAGGGAAGCCTTCTTCTTAACTTCATCTCCGAGTAAACCTGCAAACTTAAATAATCCAGAAATTTCATCCACATGTATCAGATGCATATCAGGATGTTCAGTTCCGTCTCGTGCATAAGGATAAGCTAGCAGTTGTTCTTTCATATCCGAAGGAATTTCATAACCAATGTTTTTAATAGGTGCAGTAGGTTGAAGGGCAACTCTTTGTATTTCCGGTTGAGGTGAAGATACGCCGAGCAACCCCCTCAAAGGATGGTTTTCCATAGTAGCAAGTGACAATAAATTTCAGCATGTAATATAAATTTTTCCTTGTCGATTTCCACTTACCAGGAGCGCTTCACTCCCCGGAAACGGCGCCAGAAAAGAGTCTCGATGACCCAGAAGTATAGGGGATCAATCGTAGTCCTTTCGATAAGTAAGAGTGTCGAATCCAAACGAGGAGCAGAAGGAGATGACAAGTGGTTTTCAGCAAGGTAATTTCTGCAATCACTGAAATTTTCGGTAACAGGTAGTTTGATGGCAAGATAATTTGTAACGGACAAGTAATGATAATGGTAAATGAAGTGCAGCAAGGTAGAACAATCCTTTTTGTAGCAAAGGACGGGCCAAAACGGTCTCTTATAATAAGCAAAGCGTTCTTGAGGGCACACGGGAATTTCGTCTAGTCACTTTCATCATGTTGGTTTGATTCACGTTTGCTACTTTGATAATTTGATATGTGGGTGGACCGGTGCTTGGGTGTTGTTCTTACTTGAACAAACCTCTCACTTATAATTAACCCCCTCGCAAGCATCCACAAGTACGAAAAGTATTAAGATAAAATCTAACCATAGCATTAGACATATGGATCCAAATCAGTACCTTACAAAGTAGCGCATAAACTAGGGTTTAAGCTTCTGTCACTCTAGAAACCCATCATCTAATAACTACTCCACAATGCATTCCCTTAGGCCCAAAGATGATGAAGTGCCATGTAGTCCACATTCACATGACACCACTAAGGGAATCACAACATACATATCATCAAAATATCGAACACATATAAAATTCACATGATTACTTGCAACGTGACTTCTCTCGTGACCTCAAGAACAAAAGTAACTACTCACAAATGATATTCATGCTCAAGATTAGAGGGTTATTAAATAGCATAATAGATCTGAACATATAATCTTCCACCAAATAAACCATATAGTAATCAACTACAAGATGTAATCAACACTACTGGTCACCCACATGTACCAACCTGAGGTTCCGGGACAAAGATTGAACACAAGAGATTAACTAGGGTTTGAGATGAGATGGTGCTATTGAAGATGTTGATGAAGATTGGCCTCCCAAAGATGAGAGGGTTGTTGGTGATGACGATGGCTTCGATTTCCCCCTCCGGGAGGGAAGTTCCCCTAGCGGAATTGCTCCGCCGGAGGGTGAAAATGCTCCTGCCCAAGTTCCACCTTGAGACGGCGGTGCTCCGTCCCGTAAGTCCTCCCCTTATTTTTTTTCTAGGTCAAAAGACCTTATGTACTAGAAGATGGACACCAGAGGTGGGCTGGGCTACCCAGAACCCACCAGGGCGCGCTTGAGGGTCTAGTGTCTTGTGGGCACCAGGTGGCCCTCTCTAGTGGTTATTTGCTCTACTATTTTTTATATATTCTAAAATAATTCTCCGTAAAATTTCAGCTCATTTGGAGATGTGCAGAATAGGTATCTCTGACGTAGCTTTTTCAGGTCCAGAATTCCAGCTGTCGGTATTCTCCCTCTTTGTGTAAACCTTGCATATTATGATAGAAAAAGCATTATAATTACTCCGTAAAGCATGCATAAAACATTATAAATAACAGTAGAAAAACATGATGCCAAATGGATGTATCAGTAGTGTGCGGTGTGAGCATGCACATGGCCATAGTTTTTTTTCTAAAAACTATGTCGTGTGTGATGTGTTCTATTTATAGGATTTTTTTTGTGGGTGAAAAACTTGTATTAGTCAACGACAGCAATATTACAACCCACTATGGCTAGATCCACTGCAAAATGAGGGCTAGAACCAAGCTAAACTCAGGGTTCTACCTTCTGTTCTTGCAAAGTTCGCTAGGCTATTACTAACTTTATTCTGGTTTCGACTAACGTGGTTAATACAACGTTTACGAAGAGACATCAAGTACTTAATCTCCTTTACTATAGAAGCGTGAATAGATCTATCAAGGTCACAAGCTTCGATCAACTTCACACCAACAAGGGAGTCCATCTCAATGATAACTAGAGAGTCGCAATGCAGGATAGACAAAGAGAAACCTTCCATGCACAGTGGTGGAGCGAGAGAAAAATGATCAGGAGCGCCAAGTGATGTAAAAAAACATGTTGGGGAGGACCAAACAATGGGAAAATAAGCTTTTAGCAGCAAATGATCACTAAGTATGCACTATTCATAAATAAATTATCAACAAATAACTCATGCTAGGGGGGACCAGGGCCCCTGCTGGTCCCCATGTCTCCGCCACTGTCCATGCATGCACATAGTTCCGCCTCGAGAGCATCTCGGCAAGAGAATTCTAGAGCCACACAAAAAGTTTTAGAATTTTTGAACTTATAAATCTTATGTAGAGAATTATATCTCCAAATAAAATACCATATTGATTTAGTTTAAAGTTCCAAACAATTTCTTAAAAATGTTCATGATTTTTGTTTGAGTCATAGTCTCTTGCCAAAAAATAGCTACATTAATGAAGGCATTTTGGTTTCATTGAAACGATTTGGGCTTTGAATCTTATTAAAAATATCTTATGAGGCTTTGAATTCCCTCAATTCAAGTTTAAACAGGATGCATTCATTCTTGGCTAGCCTGGTACTCATTATATTATGCTACTTACAATCAATAAATATTACACATATACAATAATCAAACCATATGTATTTTCATTTTTATTGTAATATTGTGAATTTAAATATGCATGTTTATAAAACTAATTTTTTATTGATATTTATTACGAACCCGTATCTGCTATCAACGTGGATTTCACACAAAAAACCACTGCTCCAAAGGTGCTTTTCATATTAGCAGCGCGTCATATTTTCCTTAAGAGTATTGAAGGAAATTATAAGCCCTAATCTCGAAGCGTATGGTGTGCCTGTGTGATTTGCAACCGCCCTAGAGGCAAATGGCAACCTATGAACAACACATTCTATGAAGAGTATTTGTTTAGTGCCACTGCTACTAGTTGTATTCCGTAGAGCTAAAAAACTAAATCTTTTGTGAACTATTTGTTTAGTCTAGTAGACTTGCATTTTTTCCTTGAACTATTGAAACCTTAAATGTTTACCACAACAAAATTCAATTTATTGCCCTGCCACTGTGACACACACGATTCATATTCTAGAAGTACTTTATGGTGAACAACGTTTTCCAACTACGTGTGATTGCCCTCATCACACATGGTTTTGAGTATGTCGGTGATTAGAGTCTTAAAAGACAAGCTATGTACAAGTGGTTCCTTTGGAAAGTACATTTTAAATCCCCATTGTGATTTGAACTCCGAACTATCAAAAAATATGCAATAAACGAACAAAACTAATATTCTTGTTGAATCGAGTCGAAATGCTCAATCATATATGACTAAATAGGCTATTCCCACTAAACTATTTCTCTCAATATTACAACTGTCTATATACCTAGAGTACCACCGACCGACATGATCATATGTACATGGACATACATGTCACAAACTACTGCTCCAAATGTGCCTTTCAGCGTAGTCTCGCGAGACGTCATCTTTTTCCTTAAGATAAGAGTGCTGAAAGGGAATCTGAAGCCCTAACCTCAAAGCGTATGACATGCTTGAGTGACTTGAAACCGCCCTAGATCTACACGACTAGCCAGGCACACATTTCCCTACTAAATAGTGCCGGTTTCCTGTTATATGCATGCCACAAGTAGTGCGAGTAAGTTCAAAAATATGAAGGCTGTCAGCTTTCTTTTCGGTGAATGATGATGCACACAAAAGGCCGGTCTTTTTGGGTTCAGAGGCTTCAGAAAGACAAAATCATGCATCGCCCCTGCCTCCTGCGCACGTACAAGTACGACCACAACACACGCTTGTGTATGTGCCCCATTTTATCCATGTATTAGGCCCATCGATCGATGGTTTTGCTGCATATGTATACGTGACAAAAGAATGGCTCCAAGAGGGTGTGGACAAGCACGTAAGTCCTCGACGGATCTACCCCTTGCGGCGGCCGGACCCAGGCATGCAGCATGCGGGCTCTGTATAGCGATAAAACGCCAGGCTGATGCTTTTTAACTTGTTGGCTCGGTTTCGGATGCAAAGCGCGCAGAGGCAGAAGCAGAAGTTGCTTTTGAGGGGCTGTTTGGTTTTAGACCTAACCATGCCACACTTTGCCATACAATTTTGCCATACTTGCCTAAGGTTAGTTCTTCAAAATGAGAGTCACAAGTTGGCAAGCCTAAGAGAATCTTGCCACACTTTTTGAGTGTATGAGATGTGGGACCCTAGTGTGGCTTGCCTAAGGTGTGGCTTGAACCAAACACCCACCTAAGTTGGTCAAACTTGCCTAACCTTAGGTGTGGCAACCTTAGGCAAACTTAATCTCCTCCGATGAGGCTCCTGTTGCCTCTTTCTATGTCTTGGACTTGTTGACACAAGTCATATGGCACTGCACCTGCACGCGCTGCAGGCTGCAGCCATAGGCAGTGAGTGTGCAGCAACGTAGTCCTTTCTCTCGGTATGCTCGCCATGCAATGCAATGCAAGCATTGTCACCGGAAAGAAAAAGAAAAAGAAAAGTGGAATCGGAGAGAGAGACAGGGCTCTGAAACCCTGGAAGGACCATCCAGTCACGGGAGGAGAAAGGAGGCCCGGCCTTTCTTAACCTCTTTCCATCTCATCATTTCTGCAAAGTACTACCGGTACAACATCATCAATCAGCGCCTTTAACTGCTTGGTGCATGGTTCAAGTCGAAACAAAACTTGGAGCAGAATGCGTACGTACGTACTACGTGAGAGCATGCAGCTGTAGACCACCGGCAGAATCATGGACACTGACTGGCCCCGAACAGCGAGTGCTCACAAGGCAACAGAAGGAGGCGGTGGGGGCAGCCTGGCTGCAGTACGTCGGGTGTCGGAGGAGTCCACAGCAACAACCCGAGGGCGAGAAGGACGTCCCATCCTCTTCCTACATGTGCGTCCCTGCATGCATGCATGCGACTCTCTCGCGCGTGTACATGCAATTAAGCTCTTGTACCGCCTCGATCCCTCCTGCATGCGCTCTAGGACTAGGAGCAAGCAGCTATGCTAAACCAGCAAGGGCTGTTAGGGTTTCTGCCCGTCCGTCGCGCCAATTTGCAAAAAAGCCCCTGCGTTTATATAAAATTAACCCGCAGTCCAGATTTAAGTCACTCCGAACCGTTATTTTACAGTTTTTTGAAAACCCCCTTGACTTTTTAGGTATTCTATTCGCGGATCATATTTAATACAAACAAATGCTTTTCTAAACCATCCATATCTTTTAAACCGTAACTCCAATTTAAACATGTTATATATAAATTTTGATTAGAAAAATATGTAGAATATGAATATAAGATTATTTTAACCTGTTAAGTATTTATAAATATTATTTTGAAAGATATTTAATTCAAACAAATGGTTTTCTAAATTATACGCATCTTTTAAACCGTAACTCCAATTTTAATATGTTATATATGAAATTTGATTGGAAAAATGCGTGAAATCTGTATATGATGTTAATTTTACCTGTTAAATATTTTTTAAATATTGTTTTGGAAGGAAACTTATAACTATAGCGCACTATCCATTTTTCTTTGATACAGGCGGCGATCCGGATTGCAAATAAACACCCATTATAATCATATAGGGAAAAGAAAACATCAAGAACTACACATGCATACCTCTGAATACGTCGCAGGGGAAAATAACAGATTTCTCATCGCGAGTGTGAGAGAAAGCGAGAGAGAGGGAGAGGGAGGACAGAGGGAGAGAGAGACGTCTTAGGATTAATCACATTCTAACACGTTTTGGTTTGTGTGAACGCTAAGGCCATCGCCGGCGAGGGTGGGAAGAAGGATAAGCGGCAACACAAATATGATGGGTCGCTAAAATAAAGAAGATGGACCTATTGTGGTCTTGAGTGATGATTGTTCGGTTAAGAGTGTGTGTTGTGTTTTTCCTCCCGTTACAACGCACGGGCTCTTTTGCTAGTAACTTGTTAATGCAACTTGTCCTGATCCATCCCACACGTGATCACGTTGGTCCAGGGCGCCGACCGGATTAGTTATTGCGTCGCATGCATGCGAGTCCTAGGTGTAATCATCACGAAATCTTAAGCACAGTCTTCATCTTGAACACGCATGCATGATTGCGCGAATATAATCCCTCCCCACGGCGAGTCGGCCATCGACCATATAAATCCACAGAACTCGCATGCCTCCCGACCAAACGGTAAACAGTCCGTGCACATTCATTCACAGGCCCTTACAGGCTTAATTACAGAGTTAGGGCATCTTCAACGGCGATTGTAAATTTTCTTCGGCATCCGTTCGCGAATGGGACCAGTCCGCGGGCACGGATACGAGAGGCGCCATTTCAACGATGCACGCATACATTTCAAACATTTTATGAATCAACTGGATGAAATTCACGCAAACACGGCCGGATTTTATATAAACATGATATATTTCATACAAACCGAATGAAAACGTTGACGTTTTGGACATATTTCTTAACTAAAAAGGATGCTGGACTAAGATAAAACTAGTCTACTGCCGTCTCCGGCCAATATCCATTACAACGACATGGATACCCTTGACTAGTCTACAACCGGCCACGGCGAATCTCCATTGTTGCCCTCATGTCCGACAGCCGTGAGCCCTGGAGGTATATGCTTCAGCGCAATGAGTGGCTCGCTTCCCCATCGCTCATCGAGTGGAAACTACCGGTTGATGCTTCAGCTGGAGGGGAAGGGTCCCTATGTTACACGGATGAAAGTTGGTTTTTGGGTAAGGGGACGATGGTGCCCTGCGACCGGGCAAGACACCGGCTGTCTACGTCGGTGTCGCCTCAGCGGTGACATTCATGGCACCCAAGCGGTGGCGGCCGCGCGTTCTATGTTCTACTTTCTCCTCGATGATGGCGGCGGGCGCGGGCGTGCTGGCCACCACCTCGTCGATGTCCGCGCAGCCGACTTCTTTCTCTGTCGAAAGGGATTGGTTAGGCGACCGTTGACGTCAGGCAGCGCGATAGCAGGCACGGGAGGGGCGGTATGACACGACGAGCAACTCGCCACTCCTCCGCAAGCTGGATTGGAGCGGCGAGTTGCTGAACCACGCGCCGATTTGGGACGGCAACTTGTTCTGTCGGGCTAGGCAAGGGAGGTGGAGCAGCGAGTTGCCTCGCTCGTATCCGGCAGGCTCAGCGGGCCGCCCAACCGGTTTTTTATGGCGGAGAACATCTCTTCTTGCTCGTTAGATGCCATCAAAAGGGTGGAGAAAATGATGGAAGGAGGAGATGGTGAGTGACGGAGTGGTGCGATTCTTGCACGGCGTCTAGTCTCATTTAATTAAATAGCGGATGGGCGAGAGGAGCTTGCTTGATGTTGTGTTTAATGTCGGCCTGCTCATGAACGGATGTGTGGCCGAAGTAGGTTTCTCGGCTTTCAAGCGGGTTTAATGGAGATGTTTGAATGTGACGAGGAGGCGTGTTCAGCCGGGTGTGCACCGTGCGGCTTCCTAAGCCGGCGCGCCGCTTCGATGGCGGAGGCAGTGAGAGGTCGCGTCCTCTATGATACGGGTTCAATGTGGAGCGGCACGCTCTACAGCGGCATGAATGCGGGCAGCCGACGCCGGGCGGAAACACGGGCGGGCGAGGGAGCATGGGGTTTGGACGGGCCATGACGGTCAGAAGCAGGTGTGTGTGCTGTCGAGACGCCCGGAAAGCTTCAATGTTTGTCTTCGGTTTACGGGAGAAAGTACGACCGGATCGCAATGCGAACTGATACAAGCCCGCATTGAATGACGGCCATAGTCCGCGTTGGAGATGCCCTTACACCGCTCTCTAAGATTTTACAGGAGCGCACGTACGCGTGCAACGCCAAACAAACAGCAAGCGATCCAAATCTGGGCGTGTCGCAGCCGGCCGTCCGGCACTGCTGCCTCCGCCGCACAGTGGCCCAAGTACGCGGGCGCCCTAGCTCCTCCGGCCGACCAGACGGGACAATAACCAATCAGGGCGAGAGCGCGCGCGGGCGACGGGGCGGGCGAGCCCGACGCGCCCGTGGTGGCGCCCTAGCACGTACTACCTGTACTCTCCGCTGTGTGAGGCTGTGGCCTGTGAGCTACACGTAAGCAGCAGTACCGCCCGAGGAGGGAACTGTTCCTCGACCCGTCAGGTGCGGCACCCTCGGCCGTCCTTGGATTGGCCCTATCGTACGCGGCCGCGCTAGTCGCCACGAGTTTTTACACTGGTGGTAGTACGTAACATACGGGTGTGTCACGTACGTGGGCAATGGTCCTGGCAAGGCGGGCGGGGCGTCGCTAGGGGACAGCCATCAATTGCCAATACGCCGCAGCGGGTGGGCAACGCGACGACGCTGCCCGGTTCCCCCCACCGGTCGATGCATGCATGAATGATAGTAGATGGTCCACGGGGATGCCGGAATGGTGGCACTGTGCATGGCGATAAGCGATGCCGATGCTGCATGCTCCGCTGGTTACCAGGAGTAGATCGGTAGGCTAAGCGAGGCGGGGGGTGGCTCGCTCGGGGCTCGTGCGTGGGTGTGTACACACATGTGACTTGCCGTGGCAGTGCCAGCATGCTATGTCTCTGCGCGCAATCTGATGATGGATCTGCTTTCGGGTTGGCTTGGGTCGGGGTCGACTTGTCCTGCCCTCGTTAACATACTGTGCCAGGATCCGCGCGAGCCTGTGAAAGCTGTACTGTGTGTTTGCTCATCGGCTCATGCATGTGCCTCTGGTAGTGCTGTACATACTAGTACTACTCTACTGCTTGGGCTAGCTAGCAGTTGGCGGTAATTCGCAGGCAGCTCTAGTTTTGTTCCTTCGGGTGTGTCATTCGGCTGTGAGCCTGTGATACGGTACCACGTTACGGCAGCGAGCGATTCATTGCGTGAAAACTATCAATGCGGCTCAGTTGGGCACGCACGCCGGACGCTCGCAAGGTCCCTTACCTCCGGCGGCGACTGATCTGGCGCCGTGAGACGAGAAATACAATCAGATTATATGGTCTAGTCCAATTTAGTTTCCTTGGATGTTAACTTTTCATATCGTTAGTGGCAATATTTCGATGCTGGAAATGCTGTCACGTGGGTGAATAAAAGTCTCACAGCTCTATCCCCATCCTAGTATAGTCACCGACGGGTTGAGATCCTCTGCTGTAATGTACGGTGATGTAGTGCGGATGACATGTGGGGCTGGGTCCACACGACAGTGACCCTACAGCACCGTACAGTACCACAGAGGATCCTGACTCGGCGGTAGGCACCAAGGAGCCTGCGATTTTACGGCCTCGTGGATTCTCAACTTTCTACTGGTGTCAAGTTTGGTGTGCTCGGTACTTCTCATGTTTCGTTCTTTTGAGCTCGCAAGCTTCTTCCGCGATATTATAAGATGCATCCTCGGTTCAATAACCTAGCTTATAAGGGCTGTGACCGTAGCCATCAAACGTTCAACGATCATAGGTTCCGCATATTGGGGGTAGGTGACTCAATCTGCTCTTCAGAACCTTGAGGCTAGTCTGTCTTGTGCAAGTTTGGTCATATGTGATCTTTTCACCGGATCCTAGAAATAGAAGAAAGTCCAGATGCAAAAGATGGAACTAAAGTTGATGGGTCTAAAGGTCCTCGATCTATTTTTGGTATAAGGGATCTATGCCGTTCATCTGCGTTTTATTTTCATCATTCTAGAGTACTCTGTTTAGTTTATAGAAGACGTTGTGTCATTTACTAAATGAAAGAGAAGACCATCAATGATTCCTTGTTAGTTCATCGCGTAACACTCCTTGACGTTGCAAAATTGTCATTGTGCCTAAATATTGTTTTATTACGTGAAAATGCATGGTCTAGGCTTGGTCTACTTCCTTTTATTTGCCGGTCCATTTTACAAGTCAAATGTACCAACCGGAGCATTGGACCTATACAATCTTCTATGATAAACCGTTTAATAATTGACCTTAACTCGAAAAATCCCCTTACCCCCCGCCGCCCAATTTTTGCTCAAATTATTTGAATTAAAAACATCTACAGTTTTTTAATGAAAAGTGAATATCTCTAAACATCTAGAGTCACCTCAAAATCATCAATATTTGATGAGAAAATCAGTTCTTGAGTTACTGTTAGATTTCCCTATCTAATTTGAATGTTCAATCAAAATTGATATGACATTCTTTAAATAATATTAGACAACAACCTTAATTATTTTCTAACATAATTTAAGATGAAGTTTTAGAAGTAGAGTTGGGGAATTATGCTTGATTTTCTATAGTTTCTGTCAGATTAATCCAAGAAATATGTGAGTGCAGATTTTTTTATAGAAATGGTTTTATAATAATTTTATCCTAAACATTTTATTTTGCATTTGGGCTGAAAGCTGAACAAAATAGTCATGTAATTCTGTTATTTTTTAACCTATATTTTTTGGACATATATGTTTGAACAACTTGAACTTTCAGACAAAAATTGGGACGAAAAATCCATATAAATGTACTTATAAATTATTCATGTTTTGTAACCTAGAACTTGAACTTAGAATGGGAATTATACTTGAATTTTTGTAGCTTCAGCAACTTTTTGTACGTAGTTTTGATTTTGAATCAGAATTCGGGATATAGATTTTAGAACAATTTTTCTCCTAAATTCTTGTTGAATTTTAGCTGAAGTTTTGCCACATTAGAGTGAGAGAAGTATATACTTGTTTTCGCAAAAAATAT
Organism: Triticum aestivum; assembly: GCF_018294505.1. Classification (NCBI taxonomy): domain Eukaryota; kingdom Viridiplantae; phylum Streptophyta; class Magnoliopsida; order Poales; family Poaceae; genus Triticum; species Triticum aestivum. Next base: position 613,247,047 of record NC_057798.1, on the reverse strand, counting down.
AGGTTAAAAAATTCTTGTAGCTTCAGCAATTTTTCTCCTAAATTCTTGTCGAATTTTATGTAATAGCTTCCAGATTTTCCTGAACAACATGGAGTTCCATTGCCGAGGCGGGGCGATGTAGGCCAAAACCAGACACAAAATTGGCAAGGGGCCTTTTTACAGGTTGTAAAAGTGGGGGTTGTTTCTCAAAATGGTTTTGCTTGGTAGGGTTTTAACTTCACCTACAAACAGAAAACCTAAAATTCAAGTGAATAGGTACTATATGTGTACCGAACTACCTAGTGAACGAATGATCGATTGAAACTTCATTAGTTTTTAGTCGTTACTTTTTGGGATCTCATGTGTATACAAAAAGGATCATCCTCACTTATTAGCACTGGTGCTTCCCCCCCGTAGAAGCTATTCATATAGAAAAGAGACCCGGCCAACCACTACATTCCGTAGATTGGCAGCACCCTGCCTGCCCCAGCTGGCCCGAGAGAATAAACAAACTCATCGTTCTAACCATCCTGTCGAGCATCCACGCCCGCGTGGACCCTTAATCCGCTGTTCCAGTGACGGAATCTGATCAGAACCCGTCATGATTTGATCGGTCGGCGACGGCCGGAGACTCCCAGCCCCAGAGTCGTTTTCAGGGATGCGCTTAGAGTAGAAAACTTCTCATGTGACGATGACGATGATAATCTTCGCCGCGCTAACAAATTTCCCGTTTGGTCGTTGGATCGATCGACCGTAGGCACAATTTTCCACACCAATTCCGCGCGCAGATATAGCAGATCGATCCGTCTCCGTCTTACACACACATAATACCGTAAGACTCTTTTTTCAAAAAAAAAATAATATCGTAAGACTGAAACGCTTCCCTTCCTGTAGAATTTGCTGCTCTGTATCGTCATGTCATGTGGTAAGAGAAGAAGACGGCTCGGAAACGGGCCTTACCGAGCTTCCGCGTTGCCACGGCAAGTACAGTTTTGACAGGGGCAGACTGATTACAAGTCAAAATCGATCACGATATGTTTGCACTCCTGTAGGTTGTCAAATCAAAGAGCGACGAACCACGAATTCCTTTTGACTAACATGACTTCACGTTCTCCCCTGCGTCTATATATTAGCTACATATAAAGTGTATATTGTTAGGTGGTAGAGATGGGGCTGAATCTCAAGATAAACAGATATCGGGGCAAGGCAGTACTAGCGGTAGTGGAGCGGAAACGCGAGGTCGACTGAGAGGCCGCTCGCTGTCCAAATGTGCCCCGTACGTGTCTCATCTAACGACAGTACTTGTGAGCTGTGACAAAGAGATTGCCATACGAAGCGCGAACACACCTCTGTCGAGAATAGCTCCCGCGGAGACCTATCCTGCGTTGTGAGCCCCTGACAGCCCCGCGCGCTAAGGCTGCTGTCAAAGATTTCAGATTTCTCAATTATCCAGGGATTGTTCCGTGGGGAAAATGCTACCAAAAACCCTAGGATTCCTTGCATATATCCTCTCAGCACATGCCTTTCAGGCGGGCTGTACCTTAAGTCCTTAACAATGACACTGTCATCTGCTCCGGCAGCAGCTAGCAAGCTACTCCAGCTAGGACGCGACGCGCCGAAACAAATGCATCAGCAGCAGCAGCAGCAGGGAGTATAGCTAGCAGCAGTACTCAGTACATTCACACGGCTAGCTATACGTAAGGAGGCGTGGAGGAAGAAACAAGCGAGAGGACCAGCTAGGAATGGAATGGAATCATGCCGGCTTGACCGTTTTCCACTCTCATTCCAGGATATATGATGCGTGTGTGCGTGTCGCGCCGCGAGCTCACTAGCTCAGCGGAGAAGGCCGGTAACGTGCGTCCATGGAGAAGCACTGATGAAGCCCGCCTGCCTGCATGTCTTGGCCTGCAAGCTCCCGCTCTAGCTAAAAGAGGAAACAAAGATTCCTATTCCCTCGTTATTCCATTCTCCGGCTGCGAGGCCGGCCATGGATTCGAGCCCTAAGGAGAATGCCCGAGAATAACTCCGGGATATGTAGCAGGCCATGAGACTGACATCTCACGCACAGGGAGGGAAAGGGGGGAGAGACACGGACGGGACCATGGCGTCTACTGTACTACGCGGCTACAGTATAGGTCACAAGTCTACAATAAGCTTCTCTCTCCGTCTCTCTCAATGTGGATCTGTCATCACTCATTTCTTACGTAACCTGTCCGCTTGGACTAGTTCATACGCTGTAAACAAAGGCAAGTTGTACATATCTTTCTCTTTTCTGGACACCCTGAGGAGGTTTGTTAATTGACAAATTCTTTATATTTTGTTTCTTGGGAGCTTCTGTAGTTACTAGATCTTCTGGTCAAAATTTTCAAGTATCTAACCTTTATACTACCGGCTCGAAGCTAGTCTGTGTACAGTGTAGGTATCTCGGCCAAAGAACGTGGAAATTACTTACGCACCAACTATACACAGCCCCCCCTCCCAGGAATAATGTGGAATGCCGAGTGTTAAATATCGGTTACTCGGCTAACGTTCGCCGTATTTAAAAAAATGAAAATGCAAAAATATAAGCCATGTGTTCATTCTAGGGCACTCGAAAAGGGTTATTGGATTAGCGTTATTTTTTGAGAACACGCTCGCCCCCGCGTCGCTCCACCTGGGGCGACTCGGGCGGCAAACCCTAGCCGCCGCCGCCGGCTTCCCCACCACTGCCTCTCCCCCTCGTCGCCACCAGAGGGGTCGTCGGTGCGCCGCGCGGCTGCCAAGGATGGTAGCGGCGAGGATCTGGTAGCCTCGCTCTCCCTCGAGGTGCCCTGCATCCATGGCGGCGGCCATGGCTGGTGGGCCGGTGCCTGCCTCAGCGGGCGGTGTCCGGCGGTGCTGGCCGTCCTCCTCGGCCGCGGGGGCGGCGAGGGGCCGGCAGGTGGTGGCGGTGGTGCGTTGCCTCTCGGTGGCGGCCGTTTCCGATCTATTGGCCTCTCCCCCGACATCAACGGCGCCCTCCTGCCAGATCTAGCCTATGGTGGTCTTCGGCTGCCGGTGCTGTTCGTGCTTGGAGGTTGGAGGTGGGGAGGGACACCGGAGAAATCCGAGGCCCGCTGGTCCGGCCACGACGGCGGCGACGTCCTTGGACGCCGTTCCCCTTCTCGTTGGCGTCGTCAAGGTTGTTCCTTTCCCATCTTCTTCACCCTGCTCGTACCGGGTGAAAACCCAGATCCTTTCCGGATTGGGCGGCAGCGGCGTTGCTGGCGTCGTCACCTTCTTGGGGGTGCCGTCTTTGGTGAGCTTGTGGTGGAGGTGCCGTTCTGGTTGTCTGGTGGTGGTTGGTGGTGTGGCCGGAGCTCATCGGCCGTTGTCTCCGTGTGGCAGGGTTTCGCCTATTCGCTCCTTTGGTTTTTCCTGTTCATTTGTGGATGGCGGGAGCTCGGTGCTCATCTCTGCGGACTAGGTGCACCTCGGAGCTCCGGCGCGGCGTCCTCCTTCCACCGCTGCCTGGCCTTCAGCCGCCCTGCCGTGCATTGCTTCTCCGCGTGTGCAGATTCCTCGACAGGGCAGAGCTTCTCTTTAATTTGCTTGACTTGGTATGGTGTTGGCACTCTGTTTTGGCTTCCGTGGGCAATGGCGCCGGTTCCCACCTTAGTTCTTGGGGGAGCGTCTCCATCTCTTGACGGATCGGCGCCCTTCGTGCCAGGGCAAGGGGGCTGGTGCCCCCTTTGAAGATGGAGGAGGTTAGTACCGTGTCGGCCAGAATCCTTGGGGCAGACGAGAGTGCCTCTGCACCTATTAAGTTCTTCATGCCGACAAGGTCCTGCTGAAGCTTTTGTGTGGTGGCCTGCTCATGCTAGAGGGCTTCATCTTCTTCAAGCGGATTAGGGCCTTAGTTTTCATATCTTTGCTTGTTGTGCGTATGGAGCCTATTAGTTGTTGGCACATCACTTTGTATCTTTCTTGTTCTTCTTTTTCTGTTCTCCTTGTAAGGTGTCGTTTGTAATCTCCTGGCGGTTGATGGCTTTGTTAATTCAAAGCCGGGTTAGGTTCGAGCCTTTCTTGGGCTCGCCAAGCCTTTCCTCTAAAAAAGGGTTATTGCATCTAAAATAAATAAATGCAAAGGGGTGAGCCAAGTGTCTGTTAGTAGACACTTGGTAAACAATGTCTGCTGCCGTTAAACACGATGGGAAGGAACACACGGCCTATTCATTGCCGAGCTCTCTGTGTTTGCGAAATGTCTCGTGCTTCCTTGCCGAGTGCTTTCTCTGTGTTGAGTGTTTTCCGGGGACAGTCGGTAAAGACTCCACATTACCGAGTTTTTTAATAGGGCACTCAGCAAACAACATGTATGCCGAGTGCCCGTGGATCTACAATTGGCACAGGGGCAAATACTCGGTAACGATGATTTTTCCTATAGCCCCCTCCCCCCCCCCCCCCAAATGTACACTATAACAAAGAACACCATGCTCTGTCTTGGTGTGCGTGTTGATGAGGGACAGAGGAGGCATCGGAGAGGAGATAGAAATGGAATGTGGGGGAGGAAGGAGAAAAGGAGGAGGAGGAGGAGGCAGGGATTTCAACCGGTGTTAATTTCAACAGTGACATCCCCAATGGAAGGTGGTGGTGAGAAGATCTGTGTTATTTGATTGATAATGAGTCTATTGGTGACATTAGGGGCATGGTGGCACCTTTACTTGACGTAGGATGGTGGTGCTTGAACAACGGTGGTGGCAGGAGTAGAGTGATGGAGATGACCGTGAAGCTCAGGAGGGGAGCACATCAAGCAATGTGTTATCGCCAAGGCGGGGCATGTGTGCGTGTGTGTGTGTGGGGCGGGGGGGGGGGGGGGGGTGGTGTTGCTGTAGGAAGAAGGGTGGGAGAGGGTCGCTATTTACAGCGGGAAAGAGGGGATATGAATCAAGACATCACGTGATTGGACCAACATGCCCTCTTGTATCCTATAGATTTTGAAAGTACTGGATTTTAGATCAAATAGTTTTAGACACCATATGATAACACAGTGAAATTCTAGCAATAAATTGGTGTATGGAAATTTTCTCCCAAATAAGGTGCAATGATATTTTTAAAAAGAACTCCTTTGAATTTTCAATCCTACGAATCAGACGATTTAGTTTCTTCCAACGATCCAAATCCTCCAAATATCCCTGAAAGTTATTTGAATCAAAGGAGCCTTGCGCGACGTGGAATCTGGGTTACTCAAAATCACTGAGGTGTGGCAGTCAACTGATCAACTCCAAAAATGACCATCCGTAATTGATAATATTTTTCACCAGACATCAGAACTGTTGACAAGTACTAGTACGTGTTGATATAGTTTGATTGATGCGGATACCCCTGATGGCTGCAGTGCCTTGTACCGTCTGCTCCATGCGCTGGTATTTCTTGTTTTACTGCTGGAAAACTGTGAGGCGCACAGTCTCCACCGCTGCAGCGGCGACGTACGTGCACCTCCCGTCTCGCGTCTCCCCACACGGAAAGCAACCAAACACGGCCGGGGCAGAATCTCAGGGGACGCCGGCGGGCCCCGCGGCTTCAGCACATACGCTGAAACCCTATTCGGCTATTCCTATCCAAGCTATCGCCGCCTGTGACCTCTCTCCCTCCCTACAACAACTCCAGAGGCTCTCTCTCTCAAAAAAAAAAAAAAAAAACTCCAGAGGCACATGAGCAAACACGTACGATCACTGTGCGGCAACCGTCGTATCGTGCTGGAATTTATGTCATCTTGGAACGTACAGGTCCCGGTTAATAATCAACCAGCCCGCTGCTTAAACTAATGGGACACAGGCGCCGCGCTCTCGGGGGGTGGTGCGTGTGCGTGATTTGATACTGCATGTTGTTGTTCGATCGGGGCTACAGGCAGCGATCGTACGTGCCGTGAATGTTTTTTCTAAGGTAAGTACGTGAGCCGTGGGTCGTGAGACCATTGTCGGGGAACAACCGCAAGATGCCAGTCGCCACCTCGCACGGAATTCCCTCACCTAATGCGTACACAAATCGGTGTAGTCTGAGGCCCGATTGTTTACTAATCTGCCACATCTAGCTCTAGGCCTGTCGATCTCAGCTCGCCGTGGCACGAGCTCGGGAGGTTTAATTATGTTTTGATTCTCTAGAGAATGAGATGCGTGGAGGTTGGGTTTTGGACTACTGTTCGGGAGGACAGGCAGGGGCAGGGGCGCCGCGGATTGAATAGGTTTCCGTGACGGCCGTGCTTTGACTTGTTTGACTAGCTAGCATGCTGATAGCTTCTTCGATTCCTTGACATGATCGGATCAGATGATTGACACCTGCTGCTGGTGGCTTAATTATTGCGCAAGCCCACCTGTTTGCCGAATGTAGAGAGAAATGGGTTTATGCTCAACCCTAACTTATTTATCTCCGAAATCATATTTAGCTAGATTTCTAGATAGCTCCTCCAAGCTCCTTTCTCTCAGGCCGAGGTTATAAAAAACAAACATATGTTTGACTCATACTTAGATGGGTACCTAGCATGGATCCCTTTTATCTTCTACCAACATTATTAGGAGTTGATAAAAAAGGATCTCATGAACATGTTTGAGGATTTCTATAATGGGACTCTTGATATCTATTGTTGTCTTTTCAGAAAAATATCTATTGTTGAAACTTTGCTACACTCAATCTCATCCCTAAAGACAGTGAAGCTACACCCATGAAAGAGTCAAGACCAAATAGCCCGCTTAATTCTAGCTACATGATCTTTGCTAAAGTGCAAACAAATAGGCTAGCTATTGTTCTCCAGTGCTTGATAGCCAATAATCAATTTGTTTTTCTCAAAGGCAGTTTACTCTCAAGAGTGTGGTGATTGCTAATGAGGTTCTACACTTCCTGCACTTCTCTAACAATAAGGGGTTGGTCTTGAAACTAGATTATGATAAACCTTCCCGTGATGTATATTTACTTTTCCTAGACGAACTTCTTAGAATTAGAAGGTTTGGTGCAGAATGGTCCTCATGGATTCATTAGATCACCCATGGTGGCTCTGTACGGTCAAAATTAATGGAGTTGAAAGTGTTCTTTGTCATTGGTAAAGGGCTTAGGCAAGGAGACCCACTCTCCCCTCTTGCAAAATTTAGTGGTAGATGTCTAAATTAGGATGATGTTTAAAGCAAGTGCTCAGGCCTAGTTCAGCGCTTATGTGCATTTGTATTTACTTGAGGGATCATGTGCCTCTAATATGCGGATGACACAATTCCTTTTTTAGAAAATGATGTGAAGAAGCCCAAAACTTGAAATGGATCATCACTTGTTTTGAACAGGTTTCAGGGATGAAAATCAATTATAATAAGAGATAACTCATTCCTATCAACATGGAAGATGATGAATTGCTTCCTAGCTTCTACATTATCCTATGTTGTAGTAAAGGTCCCTTTCCTATTAAATGCCTAGATATTCCTCTCCATTATGATAAGATCAAAGAGATAGGATATTTAGCATAGAAAAAAAATCATGAAGAGACTGGTAGAGTGGAGAGGCAAACTTCTCTCATATGGTGGGATACCGATCCTCATCTAGGCTTGCCTAGCTAGTATTTTTATCTACTTAATATCCTCTTTAAAATTACCCAAATGGGCCATTGAACTCATTAGTATCCAAATGGCTCATTGTTGTTGGAATGATTTTGAGAGTCATATGAAGCTACATCTAGCTAATTGGAGGTTAGTGTGCATGAAAAGGAGGTTCGGGGACTGGGCCTTAATCTCCAAGCGGTTAACATTTACCTCCTAGGCTCTTGATCAAAAGGTACGCTCAGGGTGGTGACCGACTTTGGAGGGTTGTGATTGATCATAAATACAGAACCAACAATCTAAACATTATTCACTAGCTCCTGCACTAACACCTCTAGACTCTGGAAACATGTGATGTCGGTCAATGCCATCCAGTTTTTATATAGATGGCATGTGGGTGATGGAGCCAAAATCAAGAATTGAGAAGACACCTGGTTTGGCTCATGACCTTTAGTTGTGCAATTTTGGTCTTTGTATGTAACTTGTAATGAAGTTTCTAAAACCGAGATTTGGAATGGTTTTCAACTTAAATTTGTTTTAGAAGAAACTTTTATGGCCGGTTGATGGGACATCAACTTCAAATAGTAGAGGATGCTAATAGTCTTGTCCTTTATGATGATGTTGATTCTTTAATTTGGCAACTAGAAAATAGAGGGAACTTTTGTAGTAGCACTCTCTACCATGTGAGAAACTTCAAAGGAGTGCAATCTATCTATACACATGTTGTGTGGAGCCTTATTGCCACCCTAAGATTCAAAAATTTCTTGTGGTTACTCTCCTATAATAAAATTATGGCTAGAGAAAACCCTCAGGAAAAGATATCTTATCAAACCTCTTCATTGTGTCTTTTACAATGAGGATGAATCCATTCAACACCTGATGTTTGACTGTGTAGTTGCAAGAGTTGTTTGGCTTGTTTTGTGAGAATTTTGGGTTCATGAGGGAAAATTTTTGTCCACTACCAGAATTTGGATTTCTGATAGGAAGAACTCTGTCATTAACATTGTTTATGCAACCACTATGTGGTGCTTATGAAAAACTAGAAATTTTATGATCTGTAACAATGCCGAGTAGTCTTGTACCAAATAGGTGTGGTGGTACATAATGAAAACTCTCAGGAATTGGAGGATGTCGTTGAAGAATCAGACAAAAGTGAAATTGAAATCCTTTGCTAGTATTTGACAAACTACCTCCACAAGTTGATTTATGCTCTATGGCTAACCCATGAAGGCATGAAAACACCACTCCCGTCGCTGCCTACAAAGCTCACTTGACAAACTAAAGATTTTAAAATGCAGGCAACCAAGGTTTATCAAGCTAGAACAAGGTGCAAACACTTGGGGGGAGACATGTACTATACTTTGGTTTCATTTGCAAATGGAGCGGGGAGACCCTCCCTTTTAATCTAAAACAATCTTTTTCTTATTAATTAGCAAAGTGCTCCTGGTTTGCCATGCATTCAAAATACACAATATATGTTTAAAAGACTTAAAAATCACCATACTTTCTCGTATAGATCACTAAAAACATGTTAGCTTTCAACTAGATTCAAAAAAGGTTTCACCCAAATGTATTCTATTGTTTGTTTGGAGGAGGTGGGGAGGGGGAGTTAGTTTGGAGAGACTAAGGAGTTTTCTAAAATACCATAGCTTACCTCGCATGTGTTAGATGTAGTTTGGATGATTATAAATGATGGATGATAGATAGATTATCATCACCAACTACTAGTTGTGTCTTCTATAGGTGTAGAGAAAAGAAAGACATCATTGGAAGTAGTAGTAATTCTACATAAAGCTATTCATGAAATGCATCATATAAAGAGTTTAGAATCTTGCTGAGATTGACTTTGAGAAGACATATGAGCAACTTAAATGACATTTTCTAATCATCCAGTAGAAATGTTTTGGTGGTAAGTAGTGAGCCGATGTAGAAAACTTAGGGCAAAATGGTGGCAATAAAAAAGTTAGGGATAGAATTGGCCCTTATTTTCCCACTTATAAAAGGTCGGTCACATAGATCCACAATCATTCTTTGCTATTTGACATCATTGTTGACGGCTAGTCATGCTTATTAAACATGCACATAATACAAGTTTGCTTCACAGTTGATTTCAACAATTTGTTGGTAAAATTGAAATTTATTATCTTGGAGATATTGTTCAGAAAAGCCATACACTAAGATTTTCACTTTGTGAGATCGCTCATTTTTTTACATAATTGGGGATACCAAAGTTCCAATTGAGTTTAAAGTTTATGTAACGTTGAATGAATAGGTAAACAAACAAGCGGAGAATAAACTTGAAGAATAAAAACATAGCATTATATTCATATAAGATATACCAATGTGACCAAGACATGCTTGAGTAGCATTCATTTGTATACACTTGCTTAAAGTGTGGGGTTATAGCAGGAAAGAATATTCTGTGGGGAAACTGGTGACAGAAAAATATCACCTGGTGAACACATAAAAATTATGTCTGCCCAAACAATTAGTACTAGAGTTTGTTGTGCAAATGGTTATGGAAGTTGGAGAATACATATGTTATTTGATAGAAAAGGATTTCCAAACATGTAGATGCTCTTACAAATAGATAAACACAGTGGTGGAGCATTCTTATGAGAGAGTTTGATGAGAGCTAACCACATTTTCAGCAATCAAAAGAGAATGTGATTGTCAATGGAGGGAAGAGATTGTTTAGGGATACACTTGGGTGAATAATTCACCCTTGTAGTGCAATTTCCTATGTTGCATCACATCACCTTTAGCAAGATAAAGTCATAGTGGAGAGATTACTAGAGAGATGGCTTAGATATGATTTAGTTCAAAAGAATCTTACGTTGAGATGAAACAGAGAAGTGGCAGAATTTGCAAGAGATGGTTATGATCACTCAACTCACACACAAGGATGACATAATCATATGGAAGGTTGAGGGAAATGGAGAGTTTTCTATTTTAGCCACATGTTTGCATTTGAGATCTTGGTCTTTGGCAGGATATAGGTTTCACTTGAAAATAAAGGTCACTTTGAAGATAAGAAGTTTTCCAGTGATTACTATCTAAGGATATCATACAAAACAAAGGATAATCTTATCAAGAGAGGATGGAATGGAATGATCAATATAACTTCCTTAATGTGAAAGAAACTACGGATAACTTCTATCATTTTCCGCATCCTTTCCTTACCTTCTTTCTCTGTAGGTTACATGTGTTTTCTTCATTTTCCCTTGCTATAGCTATGTTGCCAAAGAAGTTCAATCCCGTTCTTCCAAGCGATGAATTGTACCATCAATTCCTTCTTTAGTCCTTCCTTAGGTCAACTAGTTGGGAGAGTTATCCTTTGTGATTTTGGATTATCTAGTCCTCCTGAATGCACTAGTGATATGCTTGGGAGGTGAATCTCATGCTTTTTGGTTGAACATCGAAAGCGGATCTCGATGACGTGGACAATTGGTTGCTGCCTGGACAATGTAGAAAATCATGAAAGTGGTCTGGTTGCAGTAGTAATTCCCCAATGGTCCTGCTGCTTGACTTTCCATCTTGGTTACATTCTATTTTCATGTGATACCCCGTGGAGAAGTCATAGGTGAATACTAATTGAAAAATGTGTGAAGAAACTCAAGATGGTGACTACCGAAGGGTAATGTAGGAGTCATGGTTGGGCGCTGATGACGCACATATTGATGGTTGATCCAGATGCGATGCTTAAAAGGTGCTGATAATATATTGCAACTTTGTTTTCCTCGTGTAGTAATAAGTTCTAAGTAGGATGATGACATGTTTTCAATTTGTTTTACTTTTTGTTTTGTTTTGATTGTTGTAAGAATTTTATTCCTCCAGTTTCTTCAATAGAATTCAACAAGAGAGGCTGCTATTTTCCAAAAGGTTTAATGTTTGCTCTGTAAACTAGCTGAGAAAATCAAATGCGAAATTCCCATCTTCTCTCTCCATTCCATACATCTTTCCTGCAATGCCACCACTTTCGTCATATTCATCCCTTCCGCATCCTTGATCCCTATCACCCTAATGTCTCTGTTCTCCCCTTAAACACATATTCCACTCTCTTGTTGGATCCTCCTGAAATCCACCACCATCATGTAGTGCTGCTCTTCAGATCCAACATCACCCCTTAGATCTACCACCACTCCTTAGATCCATGACTGACGTTAGCTAGTATAGTCAAAGCAATAGGTGATGTCAAGTTGGCACATCGCCACACTTTCATCAGGCAATCCTCTAAGCCCACCGAACTCCCCGTGTAATCCTGAAAGAGGTCAACTCCCCGCCCGTCCCTCCTCCTCTTAATGGTTGATGACATGATTGTGATGTGATGACTCGTATGTTTGGGATCAAGCATGTTCCGTAGGCCTATGCGTTTTAGATGTTGAAAAATATGTTGCAACTTGTTTGTACAGTGATGTAAAAAGATCTAAGTAGAATGTCGTTGTGTTTTCCAATTTGATTGTATTTTCATTTGGTTTTTATTGTTGTAAGAGCTTTGTTATGGTAGTTTTTTAATAGAAATCAACGGGGGATCCAATTGTTCCAGAGAAAGCTAAAATATTGTTTGTGTGAAGTGATGATTACGTACTGCATAATGTGCGAAACTCTATTCTACGTCGAGACTGTGCACCACTTCTTTGCTTTCGTCTGCTTCAGCCCTTCCACCCCCTCGATCTCTGTACCTCTAGTTTCGTCGTTCTCCCATTGCCCTGCCTTTCACTTTCTCATTGGATCCTCCTAAAATGCGCTACCGCTCCTCAAGATCCGCCGTCACCCCTTAGATCTATGAACACTCCTCAGAGCCACAATCGATGTTTGCTAGTACCATTGCCAGAGACGGTGCAGGTTGGCACACCGTCATTCTTGGATTAGGCGCTCCTCTAAGCCCACGGAAGCCTCAGGTGAGCCCACCGCCGCAGGTCAGCTCCTCGCCCCCTCCCGCTTCCCTTCCTTCCCCTCTCTATCTTTTTTAGAAAACTTGACAGGAGCCGGTCATTATCAATTTAGAAGAACATAACCATATTTTAAGAGTTTTCTCCTCCCTAATCCCCACCGCTAGCCGACCCAACATCTCCCTCCTCGCATGGGTCTCGAGCAATGTCAATCCAATACAAGAACATTTATTTGACGGATTTCTCATAATTTAATTTGGCGAAACTTGCGCCTGCGAAAAGGGAGTTGGATGGGTGTGTGGTGTGCTGATATATTTATTTATTTATGAGTATCCATACATTGCAAATCCAAAAGGGAAAATTCATCATATGGTTGCATCTCAAATTCCACATCATGTTGTTGATCTGAAAATGGATCATGGGAACACAACCAATCATGGATGCACCTACACTGATTGTTCACAACATATACAGTGAATTATTTGACACTGGCCATGCAGACAACATGTGATATTTTTTCTCTAAAAAAGAGACAACATGTGGTCTCACAGTTCTTACGTATATTTTTCATAGTTTAAAGTTAAGCTAAGTTTTCAGCCCATAAAAATCGGTCATTCCGTTTTCTTTATGAAGATAATATCCTTTTTCCAGAAGATATTTTTGGGGTGTTCGGGTGGAAGATATTTTTGAAGATGTTTTTTGGCGAATCTTTTCTTGAAGATGTTTTTGTGTACACAATATTTTCTTGAAGATGTTGCTCTAATGCCGTGTGCCGATGCAACCAACATTACACGTTCACATGTGTGCTACATGTGATGGCAGGTGCATGCACCTTTGTTACCTCCAGGCTAGATAGGCACCGAGAGCTGTGACACGTCGGTCACACGTGAGAATTGCCACGGGCGCCGGAGCAATTTTGCGAGGAAGCTTCCCATTTTCTCCTTTCGGCGCCAGTATTGCTGCACGTATAGATATCCATCCATGTGTCGTCTATACGCCGCGACGCCTACGTGCATGCATGCAAGGTCCTTATCTCTGCGCTAAAAAAAAAGGGTACTTATCTCTCTATCTGCGCCAGCAAAGAAGCTCGCCATATCAACGCGAGTTCAAGGCCGTGACGACACACACTATAGCCAAGAGCCGGAGACCCCCGAGGAAAGCACAGCGGCAGGCAGCGACAATCTCCGTGCTTGCGTGTGATACCTCGGACTTTTTCCCTGCACCGGCTACCGTGCGTGTGCGTGTGCGTTAGTGCATGCCATCCGAACGTTTTGGTCTCGAGCCCCATGCAGATGCGTTTCTTGGACATTTTTGGCCGGTTCCTGCGCGTTCAATGCTGATCGCACTACTGGTGGTTGTCGCCCCTGCCAGTGCATTGTTGCTTAGCATCTCTTGCACGTCACGGGCTCTACCCTTGCAGGGTAACTCCACCGCTAGATGTTAATTTCTGTTGGGAGAGAGGGACATATGCGGTTAAATTTGGTGTGGAGGAGGACAAAAGTGACGGTCCAAAAAGTGAGTATTCAAGCTGTTTTTGTTGTTTTGGTCTGCCCCTGTTGCTTTCGGCCGTAGAGTAGTACTCAGTAGAGAATGTCCTATTTGATCAAACACATGAAAAAGTTGTTAAAATATATATATTGTACCGCTGTTTTTGGAAGTATATACATGTATAGTATTGAACGCATCTGTGTGCGGTTCATATGCCCTGCCGTGTGCGTGTGATGCATAAAGCAATAGCTGTTCGGTTCAGCCAAAATAGTAGTACATACAAATTAAATGTTTAGTACTCGGTGTTTAGGCAGGACACACAAAATGATCCTGGGTGTACCGCAGCCTGGTTTTTACAACAACAATAAATGCATTTCATAGTTTCAAAGAATTCATTTTTTTCTCGCCAAAAAATATATAGTGAAATTTCATGAAGATATATTTTAATCTACAGGATCTGAAATGGATCACATCTTGATGATTCGCTATTAAAGAGAATGTCCCATTTGTTCTAAAATGGATCAAAAATAATTTGCTACTATAGATCCTTGCATTTATTCTTTTATTTAGTGCACAAATGTATAAATGTATTTGTTAATTAAAATTTACAAATATGTGGATCACTTTTTTTTAGCTATGTGGATCATATCTTGATGAATATGTGAGATTGGTTTTCAAAAATTTCTAACACTTCAAATACAATTTCACTTTTTGATTATACCAAGCTCCAATAGACCGGCGGGAGACAAGCAGCTACCACACTCGGTGTTTAGGTAAAATTTGCAAGCATACATACAAACTTGTACAGTTCTACCCTGAAATTTACCTAGTTCCTAAGAGACACAATGGACTGTTGAGCCTGTACAAGTATAGTCTTCTGCATCCATTGTGCTGGACGTCTGCAAAACTGCATGCATGCATGCATACGCGATTCCCATATCTTCTGGTCGCCGGGCCGGCTATGGTGTGCATCCTGCGCGTACATACTATATTAGTGTTAACACAGATACTGCTATCATTTCTGCAGCTGCATGAGCTTGTGCTAAAGAAAGGATTTCCATGCAACTTGCAATCAAAGTCTTCGTACTAAAATACACCATAGTGTCATGTGTGCAGTACATATTCATAAGATTCTTCTGACTGAAAGCTGATTGCGTGTTATGTATATATGCAGCTATGAGTGTAATAGCAATTCTTTCAAAAAGTTGATTGTTGTAAGAATATTATCATGGTAGTTTCTTCAATAGAGTTCAAGGGGAGTGCCATCATTTCCAGAAGGGATAAGTATATTTTTTGTCCTCGAACTCTTTCAAGAGTTTAGAAATCGTCCCTCAACTCTAAACAGAAGAGTTTTCGTCCCTCAACTGTCAAAACCGGATAGTTTTCGTCCCTAATCCCGCTTCGGGCGGTTTTAGTCTGGGGTGAACAGTAAATCAATGAACAGTAAAATCGAAAAAAATAGTAGCATAAATGAAAAAAATCTGAAATTTTACAGCATCGAAGATACTTTCGTGCGCAAGACACGTGCAAAATTTTGTGGTGTTTTGACATTCGAGCAGCTCGTGGCAAACAAAAAACTATAAATATGTATGTATGTACATCAGTGAACAGTAACTGAAAATAAATAGCAAAAAATTTCAAAGCAATATGAATTTTTTTGGCATAAAAGAGGCTTGGGTGCCCAACGTGCGTGCAAATTTTCGTGATGTTTGGGTATTGTACGAACTCATGACAAAAAAACAAAATTTGGCTCAGATTTATTTTTTTGAAAAAGTGCGCTATTTTGTTTTTTTGGCTAGAGCTATGTCATTTGATCATGAAATTTTGCATGCATCTTGCGTACCTGAGCATCTTTGATGCCAAAATGTTTCATGTTTTTTTATTTTTCTTTTGCTATTTTTTTGAATTTACTGTTCACAAACGTACATATTTCCATTTTTTGTTTGCCACGAGCTGCTCGAATGTCGAAACACCACGAAATTTTGCACGGGTCTTGCGCACCAGATTATCATCGATGCTGTAAAATTTTGGACTTTTTTGTTTTTTTTTTGCTATTTTTTCGATTTTACTGTTTTCGATTTTACTGTTCACACCGGACTAAAATCGCCCGAAGCGGCACGAGGGACGAAAAACTATCCGGTTTTGATAGTTGAGGGACAAAAACTCTCCGGTTTAGAGTTGAGGGACGATTTCTAAACTCTCGAAAGAGTTCGAGGACGAAAAATATACTTATCCCTTTCCAGAAAGATTAAATGTTTGCCCTGTAAAATGCTCATTAAGAAAATCAAAAGCATTATGTGTGAAACCCAAATCTTATTCCTCCGCTTGGCATCCCTTAGATCTGTGTTGTGTATCAAAAATACATGGCGTGTACTCAAGTCATCGTAATCAAACGTGCAATTGCATACACAAATGAATACTTTAAATGAAAATCATATTATATTTTTCTCTCGCAACCCAGGATTCAACACCCATTTGTATACAACACATGGCCCGACAATAAAAATCCGGGAGTGCTGCATCAAAAGGGTGGCACACGCATCACCAAGGTTTCCCGTAAGCCCACATTCCACTCTCTCTTTAGATCCTCTTGAAATCCACCGCCACCCCTTAGATCTACCATCGCTCCTTACACCCACCATCGATGTCTCCTAGTACCTTCGTCGCCAGAGATGGCATCAACGGCACACTGCCACTCTTTGAACATGCACTCCTCTAAGCCCAATGTACGGCCCGTGCGAGCACTCACAGGCCAACTCCCCGCCCTTCTCCCCCTTCCATCTCCTTCCCCTCTCCGTTATCTCTTTTAGCAATCTCGATCGGAACCGGTAAACCTCAATTTTGAAGAACATAACCATATATTTCAATGGGTTTCTCCTCTCTCACCCCTCCGATGACGTGGCATATTGATGGCTGATGATACGACCCCGATGCGATCATTAATATGTTTTTTATGCCCATGTGTTGTAGGTGTTGATAATATGCAGCTTTGTTTCCATCGGGTTCTAATAACTTCTATGTAGGATGATGATGTTTTTTCAATTGTTGCTTTATTTTTTATTCGTTTTGATTGTTGTAAAAGTTTAATTATGGTAGTTTCTTCAAGAGAATTCGACGGGAGATCCCGTTATTTTTGGAAAGGTTTAATGTTTTCCATGTAAAGTGCTCATCAACAAAATAAAATGCACTATGTGCAAAACACCAATATTCTTCCTCCGCTTTGCCCCTTCCTTGCACCGCCACCGCTTCTGTCAATTTATTCCCTTATACCCCATTAGTCATTCTCCCTCTAGCGTCGCAGTTCTCCCCTAGACTCACCTACCACTATCTCTGTACACCCTCTTGAAATCCACCATCGCTCCTCGAGATCCGGCATCACCCCTTAGATCTACCATCGCTCCTCAGACCCACCACTGATGTTTGCTAGTATTGTCATTGCCATAGATGGTGTCAAGTTGGCAAACCGCCACTCTTTGAACAAGCGCTCCTTTAAGCCCAATGTTCGACATGTGCGAGAGCCCGCCGCAAGTCTCCCCATCCCTCTCTTCCCCTCTATTACATTCCTTCCTCTCTCCTTTATCCTTTTTTAGAGTTCTCAAGAGGAACCGCTAACCCTCAATTTAGAAGAACATAACCATATATTTCAAGATTTTTCTCCTCCCTCGCCCGTCCAATGGCGTGTAGTATTGATGGCTAATAATATGACCCCGATGCGATGCTTAATATGTTTTATGCGCCCATGTGTTATAGGCGTTGATAATATGTTGCATCTTTGTTACCCTCCTGTCTAATAACTATAGTACTAGTAGCATGACAATGTGTTTTCGTTCATGTTTTATTTCATTTTGATTATTGTAACAACTTTATTATGTTGGTTTCTTCAATATAATTTGATGGAGCTGATTATTTCCGGGTAGGTTTAATGTTTGCCCTATAAAGTGTTCATTACAAAAATAAAACACATTATCTGCAAAACCCCATCTTCTTCCTCCTCTTTGCACCCCTTCCTTGCACCGTCCTGGCTTCCAGTCTCATCCCTTATACCACCTCGATAACTCCCCGTCCAGTGTCGTTGTTATTATGTTTATTTACTCTGGCAATCCAGGATTCAACACCCATGTGTCTATGACACATGGCCTAATAATACAAATCTGGGAGTGTTGCACCCAATGTGGGGGACACACATGACCAAGAATTTTAGTAATCCAACCTTCCAATCTCTCTTTAGATCCTCCTGAAATCCACCATAGCTCCTCGGGTTTCACTGTCACCCCATAGATATACCATATCTCCTTAGACCCACCACTGTTGTGTTCTAGCACCGTCGCCACCAGAGATGATATCAAGTTGGCAAGCCATCAGTTTTTGATTAGGTGCTCCTCTAAGACCTCCCTTTCTTCCCTTCCTTACCCTCTCCTTTACCACTTGTAGAAAGCTTGAAATGATACCAGTAACCCTTGATTGTGAAGAACATACTAATATATTTCAAGAATATTCTCCTCTCGCCTACCACCGATGACACGACCAATTGATGGCTGATGATACGGTACCGATGCGATGCTTAATATGTTTTATACGCTCATGTATTACATGTGTTGATAATTTGTTGCATTTTTTCCTCATATTCTAATAACTACTAAGTAGGGTGATGATGTGTTTCGATTTGTTTACTTTTATTTTCGTTTTCATTGTTGTAAGAATTTTATTATGGTAGTTTCTTCCATATAATTCTACGATAGAGTCTACTATTTTTAGAGTGATTTACTTTTTGCATTATGTGTCAAACTCCCATCTTCTTCCTCCACTTTGCACCCCTTCCTCGCATCACCACATCTTTTGCCTCTAGCCTTTATTCCCCCTCAATCACTCTCCCACTAGTGTTGTTGTTATTTATGTTTTTTTGTACTTTGGCAACCCATGATTCAACATGTATGACATATGGATTGA
Source organism: Triticum aestivum (assembly GCF_018294505.1). Classification (NCBI taxonomy): domain Eukaryota; kingdom Viridiplantae; phylum Streptophyta; class Magnoliopsida; order Poales; family Poaceae; genus Triticum; species Triticum aestivum. Next base: position 613,228,209 of record NC_057798.1, on the reverse strand, counting down.
CAATAAAAATCTTGGAAGTGAAGTATCCAAAGGGTGGCATAGTCTTGACAAAGACTTTTCATAACCCCACCTTCCACTCTCATTTTACATCCTCCTGAAATGCTAATACTGCCATCATGCGAGATGATTTTAAGTTGGCAAACCACCACTCTTTGATAAGGTGCTCATCTAAGCCCAATGTACGACATGTGCGACCTTGCCGTAGGTGATCTCTCTCTCTCTCTCTCTCTCTCTCACACCCTCCTTCCCCTCTCCGTTATCTTTTTTAGAAAACTTGACATGAACAAGAAACCCTCAATTTATAAGAACAAAACCATATATTTAAATAATTTTGTCTTCCATAGCCTATGTGATGGCGCGGAGTATTGATGGTGATGGCATGATCTTGATGTGATGCTTAATATATTTTATACGCCCATGTGTTGTAGGTTTTGATTATATGTTGCAGTTGTGTCTCCCATGTGTTCTAAGAACTACTAAGTAGGATTATGAGGTATTTTCAATTTGGTTTACTTTTTCTTTTGTTTTGATTGTTGCAAGAATTTTATTATGGTAGGTACTTTGATACAATTCAAAGACAAAGACCATTATTTTGGGAAAGATTTAGCGCTTGTAATGTAAATTGCTCATTAAGAAAATCAAATGCATTAAGTGCAAAACCCCCATCTTATTCCTCCGCTACGCCTTCGTCGCGCCGCCGCGACTTCATTTTCAGCCCTTATAGCCCCTTGGCCACTCTCCCCTATTGTCGTTGTTATTATCTTTTTTTACTCTAGCAACCTAAAATTCAACACCCATGTGTCTATGACACACTACCTGATAATAAAAATTACGGAGTGCTACATCCGAAGGGTGGCGCACGCATGACAAAGATATTCCATAGCCCCAAGTTCCATTATCTCTTTAGGTCATCCTGAAATACATCATTGCTTCTCTAGATCAACTATCACCGCTTAGATCAATCATCACTTGTCAGACCCAGCACCGTTGTCTGCTAGTACCGTCATTGACAGAGATGATTTTAAGCTGGCAAGCCTCCACTCATGTATCAGGTGCTCATCTATGCCCAATGTATGACATGTGTGAGCCTGCCGAAGGTCATCTTCCCATCCCCCTCTCTCGGATTCTTCCCTTCCTTCCCCTCTCCAATATCTCTTTTTGAAAACTCGACAGGAACCATTAAGCCTCAATTTATAAGAACATAAAGATGTGCGTGAATAGTTTTCTACTCCATCGGCCCTCCGATGATGCGATCTCTATGTGATTCTTAATATGTTTTATATGCCCATGTGTTGTAGGTGTGGATTTATGTTGCGGTCGTGTTTCCCTTCTGTTCTAGTTACTAGTGAGTACGATGATGATGTCTTTTCAATTTGGTTTACTTTTGCTTTGTACTTATTGTTGAAATAATTTTATGACCGTACTTTATATAATACAATAGAACAATAGAGCCCATTATTTCCAAAAAGGTTTACTGCATGACCATCAAAGTGCTCATTAAGAAAATCAAATTCATCATGTGTGAAACCCCCATATTCTTTTTCCGCTTCGCCCCCCTTTTTCGCACCGTCATGGCTTCTAGCTTCATCCATTAAACCCCCTCGACCACTATCCCTCTATTGAGGCTATTTGTCGCAGGGTTAACACGACAGATGCCCTAGTGAAAGGACTTAGGTGCGATGCCATCACTATGATGACTAGCGTGAAGGGGTTGAACAGGACAAAGGACACGAGTTTACCCAGGTTCAGCCCCTCACGATTGAGGTAAAAGCCTACGTCCCGCTTTTGTGTTGTATTGCTTCAGTATCGATTACAAGGGAGCAGATTTGCTTGACCTAGCTATCGATTGATTGTTACTTAGGTTTACCCGCGGCAGGGACTCGCCTTTATATAGACAGGTCGAGGCCATGGGCTTACAAGAGTCTGGGTCGGGTCATACTCTGTGACCGACCCTGGTTCTAAGTCACCTTGGCTTGCTAGGAAAGTCACCATTGGGCGGCTTACACTTCCGGGTCACACACCGTCTTCTGGCCTTGGGCCTCCATCCGGCTCTCCATGTAAGTCGCCTTCCAGGCTTCGTGTCTTGGTCTCTTGGGCCTGTCTAAGGCTTCACTATTGATTTGCCAACATCCTAACCCGACCCTCCTAGCTAGGGCGGGTTATACCGTGGGGTCATATCCCCAACATTAGGCTCGAGATTGATTTGAACTTGTTCATGCCTTCAATACCTTTGGTTGGTGAGTCTTCCTTGATTCTTCTTAACATTTAACCTTGGAACATATCTTCATAACCCGCCATATGAAAGTATGACATCATCTTCATAAATTCAGAGAAACCCTAATGATGTCGCAACGGATCTCTTTACATTAATCGACCATTCTGAGAATCGAGGCACCCTCTTTGTCGCAATAGTTATTACGTCTCCTTGATTTTCACAGATGCATGTCACTTTTCCCTCTTTCCCTTATAAATAGGCATGGGGGGCTTGCCTTTTCACTTTTTACCATGTTGCCTCCTCTTCTTCTCCTTCCTCATGACGCTCGCCGCGACCAGAGCTCAGCCTTACCAGCCGAACTATCGAGGCCACTGCATCAACCTGTTGTGACCAGAACTCAGCGGCACACTTACGCTCTCCACCAGCATCGTCAGGTATCATTCTTCTCCTTCCTCGGATCCGCATTAGGGCACCCGAGTTCATAGAGTTCATCGACGCTCATCTGAGATCATTTTCTTTCCGAAGAGAACTTGTATTTCAATCCAAAATCGATATAGAAGTAACGCGGTAGCAGTTTTAACATCCATCTTGAATCCCGAACAGATTGTTTTCTCTTCAGAATTGATAATCGGCCCAATAGCTTGTCCACTGCCACCATTAGGTTGTGCAATTATTTTTCTTTTTGAACTGCATGTAGATCCGTGAACATAGTTGCAACTTGTGAAACTTGTTTGCCTACACTTCGCAATATCTTCAGTAACTTTCTGCTTAGATGACCCGCCTGCATGCTGCCAGCTTATACTTCCACATATTAACCCGCCATATCTCAATGGCCCGATAATCACCTCACCCCCATAGTTAGTGCGGCTCATAATTTCTTAATGGTTAACCATAGCACATAGATTTTTAATCGTAACTAGCATGTTATTGCTGAAATATCATGTAATTACTTAGGCGGCTTATCTTTGTAATTTTAACCCGCCATACTCTTATCCGTAGCTTTTAACCCGACCAATCATGACTAAAACTCCCACCTTTTGCGACTGTTAGCCTTCAAAGTCCCAGAGCTCATGCTCAATGAGTATGTGGATATGGGGGTTTTGCCGGCTAAAGAAGTTATCCACTGGTGGGTTCCCGGCCCTAAGACCCCTCCTCAACTAGGAGAGGGCGAAATTGTAGTTTTAATGGATCACCACCCGTGTCAATAAATTTCCGGGACACTCTGCATTTTTACAACCTTCACCCTCAAGATATCGGTCCCATCTCTGTTTGCAATCTATGCAATTTTCAAGTATTATGTGAAGTGTATCTGCAAGAAGAACCCACTATTGATCTCTTCAAAGACTTCTTTTATATCAACCACCAAACTGAAATGACAGACGGACCCAGTCTAGAGCTTGACGGTGTTTCCATCCAGCGGCAGAGAGATGTGACCTTTCCCTCAGCTGCACTGCCCAGCTATCCCAAGAATTGGAACTGCACTTGGTTCTATTGCAGAGATACTTCTCCAGCTGGAGAGAATCCCTTGCCGCGTAATCGCCCCTACCGGCTCAGTACCGGTAGCGAGCTTCCTGGTCGATTAACCGCCGCAAAATGCGCTAACTATGTGCGCATATTTTCAAAGATAAGAGCTTTGATAGCCAATGGCTTAACCGGAGTTGATCTAACCCGCTGCTGGGTTTCATGGAGGATTTTACCACTGAGCCGGAGCAGCGATTTAATGTGCAAATATATTGGTGATGTGATGGACCCGCAGCGTTATAACCAAAAGCCTCTGACTAATAAGGAGATCAATGAAATGGTTAAGTCAATGCTTGGGGAGCCTCAAGACGTTTGTAATGAAGCGGGATTGAATCCTTTCTACATTGTTAACCCGGCTCCCGCTGTAAGTACCTTGAGTAATATTCCTCTTGTTCATCTACCTTTTGTGCTTCATATCCTTTTAAGTTACTGCCAATGTATGTGTGTATGTAGTCTGATTCTCCCTTCTGGAGGAAGAAGCTAACAGCTGCCCCGCCAGCTAAGAAGGCTAAAGCAATAAAGTCTCGCGGTACGGGACACCGTAAGAAACAGATAGCGGAAGAGCTACTCCAACTAGATGAGTCGGAGGTAGATCTTGACTCCCTTGATCTTATTTTTTTGCAACTTATTGATGTTGATTCCTCTTAGGACGAGGTGGAAACAAGCCAGGCCAACAACGAAGAGGTAATTCCTGTCTCCTCCGACTTAGAACCCTTGCCAAGAAATAAAACACAGGGGTCAATGGAAAGTAAGATTTTTTTCACCCTCTCGCTTACTTGGACCCCAACTATCTTTTGAAGAAGCAGCAACACGAGTCCAGGCATCAGACCCGGAGTGGCAGCTCTGAAGATCTCATGGCCAGTTTGTCCCACACGCTGATACGTCTCCAACGTATCTATATATGAAGCATTCATGCTATATTATTATCTGTTTTGGATGTTTATGGGCTTTATTATACACTTTTATATTATTTTTGGGACTAACCTATTAACCGGAGGCCCAGCCCATATTGCTGTTTTCTTGCCTATTTCAGTGTTTTGAAGAAAAGGAATATCAAACGGAGTCGAAATGGATTGAAACCTACGGGAGCGTTATTTTTGGAATGGAAGCAATCCAGGGGACTTGGAGTGCAAGTTAGGGAAGCTTCGAGGAGGCCACGAGACAGGGGGGCGCGCCGACCCCCTGGGCGCGCCCTCCACCCTCGTGGGCCCCTCGTGGCTCCCCCGACCGACTTCTTTCGCCTATATATTCCCATATACCCTAAAACCTTCGAAGACAACAATAGATCGGGAGTGTCGCCGCCGCAAGCATCTGTAGCCACCAAAAACCTCTCGGGAGCCTGTTCCGGCACCCTGCCGGAGGGGGGATCCCTCACCGGTGGCCATCTTCATCATCCCGACGCTCTCCATGACGAGGAGGGAGTAGTTCACCCTCGGGGCTGAGGGTATGTACCAGTAGCTATGTGTTTGATCCCTCTCTCTCTCTCTCGTGTTCTTGTGGTGATACGATCTTGATGTATCGCGAGCTTTGCTATTATTGTTGGATCTTATGATGTTTCTCCCCCTCTACTCTCTTTTGATGAATTGAGTTTTCCTCTTGAAGTTATCTTATCGGATTGAGTCTTTAAGGATTTGAGAACACTTGATGCATGTCTTGCCGTGCTTATCTGTGGTGACAATGGGATATTCACGTGATCTACTTGATGTATCTTTTGGTGATCAACTTGCGGGTTCAATGAATCTATGCATACGGGTTGGCACACGTTTTTGTCTTGACTCTCCGATAGAAACTTTGGGGCACTCTTTGAAGTACTTTGTGTTGGTTGAATAGATGAATCTGAGATTGTGTGATGCATATCGTATAATCATACCCACGGATACTTGAGGTGACAATGGAGTATCTAGGTGACATTATGGTTTTGGTTGATTTGTGTCTTAAGGTGTTATTCTAGTATGAACTCTATGATAGATTGAACGGAAAGAATAGCTTCATGTTATTTTACTATAGACTCTTGAATAGATCGATCCGAAAGGATAACTTTGAGGTGGTTTCGTACCCTACCATAATCTCTTCGTTTGTTCTCCGCTATTAGTGGCTTTGGAGTGACTCTTTGTTGCATGTTGAGGGATAGTTATATGATCCAATTATGTTATTATTGTTGAGAGAACTTGCACTAGTGAAAGTATGAACCCTAGGCCTTGTTTCCTACCATTGCAATACCGTTTACGCTCACTTTTATCATTAGTTACCTTGCTGTTTTTATATTTTCAGATTACAAAAACCTATATCTACCATCCATATTGCACTTGTATCACCATCTCTTCGCCGAACTAATGCACCTATACAATTTACCATTGTATTCGGTGTGTTGGGGACACAAGAGACCCTTTGTTATTTGGTTGCAGGGTTGTTTGAGAGAGACCATCTTCATCCTACGCCTCCCATGGATTGATAAACCTTAGGTCATCCACTTGAGGGAAATTTGCTACTATCCTACAAACCTCTGCACTTGGAGGCCCAACAACGTCTACAAGAAGAAGGCTGTGTAGTAAACATCACACGCCGGCTTGGAAACGTCGCAATGAGGTGCCTCATAGCCCGACTCTATCCCTTCCAAAAGCCGGTCTCATACGTCAACCTCTTAATCCTTCTGACTCCAACTACCTGGGAACACCTCCATCCTCTGGCGACTCAACTGGAACACAACTGCCTGCCTTCATCTTTAATCCAGGGTAAGTACTTGCATTTATTAACAAAAAGCTTGTTATTACATACTCATAAGATTTTATATCATTGTCTCAGGGCCAAAGCAAAAACTGGCAAGAAGCAAAAAGTGGGCAAAGCTTCCAAGTCTCCCGAAGTCTATGAGCCGGAGAAAGAGGTGCAGAAAGCCCCTGAGGCCTCCATTCAAAATCCTGAAGACCCTATTGATCAGCAAAATTATCCACCACCGCAGACTGATGCAGTGCCTTCTGAGGACATGGACACTGCTGTTGTGTTGGGAAACGTGGCATGCAATGTCAAAAAAATTCCTACGCTCACGCAAGATCTATCTAGGAGATGCATAGCAACGAGTGGGGGAGAGTGTGTCGATGTACCCTCGTAAGCTGAAAGCGGAAGCGTTTGCCAACGCGGTTGATGTAGTCGAACTTCTTCTCGTTCCGACCGTCAAGTACCGAACGTAAGGCACCTCCGAGTTCTGCACACGTTCAGCTCGATGACGTCTCTCGAACTCTTGATCCAGCAGAGTGTCGTGGAAGTAGATGAGTTCCGTCAGCATGATGGAGTGGTGACGGTGATGGTGAAGTTATCTGCCAGGGATTTGCCTAAGCACTACGTGAATATGACCGCAGGCGTAAACTGTGGAGGGGGGCGTCGCACACGGCTAACAATCATAGGTGTGTGTTCTAGGCACCCCCTCCCCATGTATATATAGGTGGGAGAGGGAGGGGAGCTGCCTTGGGGGCCCCAAGTAGGAGGAATCCTACTTGGGGGCCCTATTCCAATCTGGCCCCCCTTTCCTTTTACCGGAAGGGGGGAAAAGGGAAGAGAGGGAGGAGGAAGGAAAGGGGGGGCGAACCCCCTCCTCCTTCTCCTATTCAGCCTCCTTACTTAGGGGGGCGCCACCCCTTGTGGGCTGGTGTGCTCCCCTCCTATGGCCCATAAGGCCCAATCCCCCCCGTAGAGGGGGGGGGGGTTCCGGTAACCCCCCGGTACTCTGATATGTGCCGATACACCCCGGAAAACTTCCGGTGTCCGAATACTATCATCCTATATATCAATCTTTACCTCTCGACCATTTCGAGACTCCTCGTCATGTCCATGATCTCATCCGGGACTTCGAACAACAATTGGTCACCAAATCACATGTCATATAATACAAAATCATCATCGAACACTAAGCATGCGGACCTTACGGGTTCGAGAACTATGTAGACATGACCGAGACACCTCTCCGGTCAATAACCAATAGCGGAACCTAGATGCTCATATTGGCTCCTGCATATTCTACGAAGATCTTTATCGGTCGAACCTTTATGACAACATATGTTATTCCCTTTGTCATTGGTATGTTACTTGCCCGAGATTTGTTCGTCGGTGTCAGGACCCCGACTCGATGTCACATCAATCTAGCCGGTAACACCTCATATCACTTTGCGGCCTCACGCACGGTATCCCCACGGGTGTCGCCTTACCTTTGCCCGGGACCGTTTGCGCCTTTTGGCTCACGTATATGATAGTGTCGCTAGCATCCATATGATAAGGAGCCCGGGCTGACATGACTAGTCGTAAACCCAAAGTGGCACAGACTTACAGGGACAGGTATCCATGACCCAGCTTCGAACGTGTCGGTCATCAGCAAGTGGGTCCAGGCAGTAGCACTGGGCTAGCAGGACTCCGGTAAATCGGGCTGTAGCGGGCTAACAGGACTCCGGTACTCAATGCGTGACATTTCCCCAAAGGGACAGACACCGGAACGAAGAAGGACACATGCCGGCCAGCCTAAGTGTTCCAGAGCAGTAGCAAGCTACCATGGCTCAGCGGTAACACTAGGAGACATTTCCCGGTAAGAGAGGCTACTAAAGATAAACAACTAGATAGTCAGATCCCACACATACCAAGCATTTCAATCATACACACAATATGCTCGATATGTGTAAATACAACAAGGCATCACAACATGACTCTATGACATAAGTACTTTATTTAAGGCTCAGAGAGCCATACATAACATACACAAAGGTACGGGTCACACGACCCAGCATTCAAGTCATACAGTCATACAAACCAGCAGCGGAAGTAATTTGTCTGAGTACAGACAACTAGAAAAATAAAAGAGGCTTGGAAAGCCTAGCTATACTACGTGGTCCTTCACAAGCTCAGGATCACCACCTGGGCCTTAGCCTACTCATTGATGTCAACGTCTACGTAGAACCCATCAGAAGGGGTTGCAGCGTCTTCTGTAAAAATGTAAATTATAGCAACATGAGTACAAAGGTACTCAGCAAGACTTACATCAGATCCTACATACATGCATATTATCAAGAAGGGTTGGTGGAGTTGTTGCAGCAAGCCAGCTTTGACTCTTGGCTAGGCTAACCTACGAGACTCCAACTTGAAATGGTTTTGCGCACACGAGTCCACTACTCACCAATTCAATACACTACCGAGGATCCACCTCCGTCTTCCTACGGAAGAGCCATCCTCGGCACTCACACTTATCTTGAGGCTTTTAGTAGTTTCCATTTACTTGTCTATGAACTGTATAGGCAACCAAGTAGTCCTTTACCGCGGACGCGGCTATTCGAATAGATCATGATAACCCTGCAGGGGTGTACTTCTTCATACACGCTCTCACCACTTACCGTCGTTTACACGACATGTACTCGGCAACCTTCAAGCGGAAGCCCAACGTGGGTGTCGGCCACGACCTACCTAACCACCTAAGCCTCCAGTCCAGGTTTATCGCCTATCCAGGTTCCATCCGCAGGGAGTCCGGCCGAGGTTTCCCATACGGCCCCGAACGATGTGAACAGGGTTCCCGAGATACCTAACGGGTATTCGGTACACCCGGCCACGTACCTACCGCATCACAGCCCACCCCTACGGTCAGCGCTGTCCACGGCCTCCAGTAGGCTACAAACACCAGAAACTACTTGCAACTCCTGGACGGAGAACTAGGGTGAATAAGAAGCCGAGAGGGTCCATTGGTTTCGGGCCCAATGCATGGTAGTAGCTGATTCTTAAATCACACATACAGATCTCAGTGCTTAAGGTCGGCTTCAATGAAACAACCCACCATGTACTCCTACATGGCCTCTCATCGATACCTTTACCAAATCGTGTTCACCACACCACTCTCATTACCGACATAATCATTTCACTCTAGCCCATCACCCAGATGAACCAGACCTGACACGACTCTAAGCATAGCAGGCATAGCAAGGTAGGAACAACACATACATATGGCTCAATCAACTCCTACACATGCTAGTGGGTTTCATCTAGTTACTGTGGCAATGACAGGTCATGCAGAGGAAGTGGGTTCAACTACCGTAGCACACAGCAGTTTGAAACGCGTTGTCTTAATGCAGTAAAAGAGAGCAGGAGCGAGAACATGGGATTGTATCGATATGATCAAATGGTTGGTTGCTTGCCTGATGGTTCGATGCACTGATACGGTTCTTCGTTAGGGTAATCACGATACTCCTCGGAGGCAGAACCTGCCGCAAAGAACACCGATACACAACCATCACCAAACAATGTGCAACAATATGATGCATGCATGAAACATAGCAATATGAGTGTGTTGGGCTAATGCAACTAAGACCAGAAGGGTTTGAACCAATTTGAATCAAAGATTCAAATTTCAAACTCAAACATGGCCTTTTAAAGTGCTTTTCCTTGTTCTGCATTAAACATCAGGTTAACTTGTTTAATCATGCATGAAAATAGTACAGATGGATAGATTGGATTTTTCTGATCATTTTTCATATATAATTTGTCTGATTTGGAGTTACAGAATAAAAGTTATGAATTTTTGAAGTTTAAACTATATTCTGGAATTTCCTATATTAGATTAATTCCAGAAAATCAATTATTGCGTCAGCCTGACGTCAGTGTGACGTCAGCAGGTCAACGGAACATGTCCAGGTCAAACCTGACAGTGGGTCCCGCGTGTCAGGGTGATTAAATTAATTAAAGTTTAATTAAAACTAAACCTGTTTAATTAACAGGGCTGGGCCCCACCTGTCATTGACTCAGGGGAGTCAACCAGGGCCCACCCGTGGTCAAACCCGGGTCGGCTGCACCGGCGTTTAGCCGCCGGCGAGCCCGACGCGGCGGCGGAAGTGGTTTTGGCCGTTTCGGCCACCAAATGGGTCGCGGAGACCACCGGAGTGGAGCTGAGGACGAGCCGCAGCTCTTGGTGGAGTCCGTTGGGGTCGGGGTGGCCGGAGTTGGCGCCGGCGACGACTTTGGCGGCCACCGGGGTTCGGCCGAAGACGAACTTGACGCTAGAGGGGTCGGTGAGGCTCGGGGAGTGGCTAGCTAGGTGCTAAGTGACACGGTGAGCATGATGGACACCGTGGAGTGGTCGGAGGGTGACCGGGAGCACGTCGGCGACGAGCTCCACGGCGGTGGGTGCGGTTGAGCTCCGGGAGGTCGCTACACGGCTCGGGAGCAAGAACGGAAGGAAGGGGAAGATGGCTAAGCTCACAGTGAGTGCGACGAAGCCCTTGGTGTGGCCGGAGATGGACCGGAGCGACGACGGCGTTGAAGGGGATCTCCGGCGACGGCGGTTCGGGCGAGGTCGTTGCGGTGGACTCGGGCGTTGCGAGCGCTCGGGGCTCGGCTTGCTCGATGGAGTGGACAGCGGCGGAGCTCCTGGACACGATGAGAGGACGCACGGGCGGCGGGGAGCACGGCTACGACGAAGGCACGGCGATGGTGGCGTCGGTCATGGCGGGGGAGCGCGAGGGGGAGGAGCTGGAGAGGAGAGGGGGTGTCTGGGGGGTTCGGGGGAGCGAGGGAGGCCGGTCCACGACGTCACCGGGCGCGGGGAGCGGCGAGGCGGCGAGCAGGTGCGTGGCGCGCGCTGCGGTCGCCGTCGGGCACCTGCCTGCCTGCCTGGCCGGCAAGCAGCTCGCTGGAGCGGCGCTGGGCTGGGCCGGCAGGTGGGCCGGGAGCAGGCGCCAGGTAAGTTTTTCCATTTCTTTCTGTTTTCTGTTTTTTTAATACTTCTGCAACTTTGTTGAATTAAATAAAATACTTAGGCTACTCCTAAAATCACCAAACTACTCCTGGTCCATAGTTGGATTATTTCCAACATGAAACATTTTAGTTTGGAGATATTTGAGCATTTAAATATTTTATATAATTTTAAATGCCCAAATTCAAATATTTATGATTTAATTCAAAAACCCTAAGATGGCCTAGGAAAATGTGCACCACTTTTGGCAGAGGTTCTGAACCAAGACAAAAATGATGGGCATTTTAGAAGGGCATTTCAGGTTCATTGAAAAAGTTTTTAGTAAACCCTAATTGGTTTCAGAGGGGACTGGGGGTTCTGTCATCCCCATTTCAGGTTTCTGATGAAAGAGTAAACATGATGCAACACTCTAATGCATGGCTAACTAGGATGTGACAACTCACCCCCACTCAAAAGAATCTCGTCCCGAGATTTGGGTTCCTCCGGAAAGAAGGCGGGATACTCAAGTCGAAGACGATCCTCCCTTTCCCAAGTTGCTTCATCCTCAGAATGGTGCGACCATTGTACTTTGAGAAACTTGATATTATGACGTCGAGTGGTACGCTCGGCCTGATCGAGGATACGAATGGGGTACTCTCGATATGTAAGATTATCTTGGAGATCAAGCGTTTCGTGGTCCACTCCACGGATAGGATCCGAGAAGCAACGCCTGAGTTGAGAAACGTGGAAGACATCGTGGACTCTGGAGAGGTGCGGAGGTAGTTCCAACTGGTAGGCAACTTCTCCTCGTTTGGCGAGAATGCGAAAAGGTCCAATGTAACGAGGAGCCAATTTGCCTTTGATACCGAAACGATGGGTTCCCTTCAGAGGGGTAACCCGAAGATAAGCCTTCTCGTCAACCTCGAAAGTCATAGCCTTATGTTTTCGGTCATATTGACTCTTTTGACGAGATTGGGCTGTTTTCAACTTTTCACGAACGATGCGAACTTGTTCTTCTGCTTCCTGAATCATATCCGGGCCAAAGAATTGTCTTTCCCCGGTCTCTGACCAGTTAAGGGGTGTTCGACACCGTCGTCCATAGAGAACTTCAAAAGGGGCTTTACCCAAGCTAGATTGATAGCTGTTGTTGTAAGCGAATTCGGCAAATGGAAGGCACTTCTCCCAATCCATTCCGAATGAGATAACAGAGGCTCGAAGCATGTCTTCTAGAATCTGGTTGACGCGTTCCACTTGACCACTCGACTGAGGGTGGAAAGCGGTGCTAAAGGAGAGACGGGTTCCCATAGCATTTTGGAAACTTTCCCAAAATCGAGAGGTGAAAATACTTCCTCGATCCGAGTTAATTTCCAAAGGAACACCATGGAGAGACACTATTCGGGAGATGTATAAGTCTGCCAGCTGACTAGCGGTTATACTCTCACGAACAGGTAGGAAATGGGCTACTTTGGAAAGACGATCGACAACGACGAAAATAGCATTATTCCCTCTCTTGGTCCTGGGAAAACCGGTAATGAAATCCATACCAATTTTATCCCATTTCCATTCAGGAATAGCTAAGGGTTGAAGGGTGCCAGCAGGCCGTTGATGCTCTGCTTTTACACGACGACAGACGTCGCAATTAGCAATATACTGAGCAATTTCTCTCTTCATCCTAGTCCACCAGAACCTCTGGCGTAGGTCCTGATACATCTTAGTACTACCGGGATGAATGGTGAGAGGAGATTCATGAGCCTCCTTAAGGATCAATCGCCTCAGGTTTCGCACTTTGGGAACCACTAGTCGATTCCCGAAGTATACGACCCCTTGATCATTAATGGAGAAACAATTCGCAATTCCTTTCTTGATGTTTCTCTTGATGCGGGAGATTCCCGGATCTACCTTCTGTGCCTTGACGATCTGGTCCGTAAGGGTAGGTTTCGCCACCAAGGTGGAAAGAAAACCTTGAGGAACAATGTGAAGGTTAAGCTTCCGAAATTCCTCATGGAGAAGCGGTTGACTTTGTTGTAACATTAGGTTGTTACAATAAGATTTACGACTTAGCGCATCAGCCATGACGTTGGCTTTCCCTGGGGTGTAAGTTATTCCTAAGTCGAAATCTGTGATCAACTCAACCCAACGTCTTTGCCTGAGATTCAAATCCGGTTGGGTGAAAATGTACTTCAGACTTTGGTGATCAGTGAATATTTCGCAACGGTTACCGAGGAGGTAATGTCGCCAGGTCTTAAGTGCATAGACTACGGCTGCAAGCTCTAGATCATGAGTAGGATAATTCTCCTCATGTGGGTGCAATTGCCGTGAAGCGTAAGCAATTACGTGTCGATCTTGCATGAGAATGCAACCTAGTCCTTGTCGCGAGGCGTCGCAGTAGATAACAAAGTCCTTGGAGAAGTCTGGCGGTACCAGTACGGGAGCAGAAGTCAGGCGTCTTTTCAGTTCCTGAAAGCTGTGCTCACATTGTGGAGTCCATTCGAACTTCTTATCTTTCTTGAGGAGTTCGGTTAGAGGTTTAGCAACTTTGGAGAAGTTTTCGACAAAGCGACGGCAATAGCTCGCTAAGCCCAGAAAACTCCGAACTTGCTTGACCGATTCAGGTGGAGTCCAATTAAGGACGGCTTGAACTCGCTCAGGGTTAACAGCAATACCTTTACCAGATATTACATGACCCAGATAGGTCACTTCTGACAACCAGAATTCACATTTGGAAAACTTGGCATAAAGGCGGTGCTCTCGAAGTTTCTTCAACACTAGCCTTAGATGTTCGGCATGTTCTTCCTCGTTCTTGGAGTAGATGAGTATATCATCGAGATAAACTACGACGAATTTATCCAAATACTCCATGAAGATTGAGTTCATTAACCGAGAAAAGGTGGCTGGAGCGTTGGTTAAACCGAAGGACATGACGGTGTACTCGTATTGGCCATAACGAGTAACAAAGGCCGTTTTAGGAATGTCCCCGTTTCTGATTTTGATTTGATGGTAGCCCAACCTCAAATCCATTTTGGAGAAGACTGAGGATCCAGCGAGCTGATCATACAGGTCGTTGATCCTAGGGAGCGGATATTTGTTCTTGATTGTGACCAAATTGACCGGTCGGTAATCTACAACCATCCGGTCCGTACCATCCTTCTTCTTGACGAAGAGGACGGGGCAAGCCCACGGAGATGAACTAGGTCGGATGAAACCCTTTTTCAAGGACTCATCGAGTTGTTTCTTAAGCTCGGCTAGTTCTAGTGGTGCCATCTTATAGGGTCTTCTAGCAATCGGAACGGTTCCTGGAATGAGGTCTATTACGAACTCAACATCCCTGTCAGGTGGAACACCTGGCAATTCCTCTGGGAAGACATCCGGGAAGTCACGGACTACCGGAACGTCCTCAAGGTCTGGCAAAGGGCTGGCGTTAAGAGAATATAATTGTCGCTTGGCTAATCGGGTCAAGACATTGACTATCTTCCCCGAAGGATGAGTGAGTTGAACAGTCCTAGAGAAGCAATCAATTTTGGCATGATGAGCTGACATCCAGTCCATACCCAAAATGATATTAATATCTGAAAATTTGAGAGCTATCAAAGATGCAAGGAAAACAAGTCTGTCGACTTGGATTTCATTTCCATAACTTACCCTGGAGGTCTGCCATCTAGAACCAGGAGTAGAAATTTCCATAGTGGATGGCATGTCACAGAATGCGATGTTATGCAGACGAGCATAGTTCTCGGATATAAATGAATGAGAGGCTCCTGTATCGAAAAGAACAGATGCTGGGTGGCAATTAACAAGGAGCGTACCGAGAACGACATTGGGATCCTCTTGAGCTTCTTCGGCCGAGATACAGTTGACATGGCCACGTGTAGCGGTGGCCGGCTTGGCGTGGAACACTTTCCCTGTCGGCTTGGCACGGCCAACAGCTTTAGCAGATTGGTTGGGGTTGGACACTCACGCATATAGTGGCCAGATTCCCCACACTTGAAACAAGTCACGGAACTGGTACGTGGAGGAGCATTGTTGGTTGGACCCCCATAGGGCTTGGCTGGTGCAGACTGTTGAACGGGGCGAGGCGCCTGGAAAGATGGCCTCGGTGTGAACCTGGGTGGCAGGGCGGTGTTGGGCACCCACACGCGGCGCTTCTGAGGACCCGCACCGGATGAGGAACCCATGTCACGGCCATGCTTGCATGTTGCGTCATAATCAGTCTGACCAGTCTCAGCACGGATGGCCTTGTTAACAAGTTTCTGAAAAGATGTGCACTCATGTAGACAGAGGTCGCGGCGAAGCTCAGGACTAAGCCCCTTACGGAACCTTGCTTGCTTCTTGGCATCAGTAGAAACTTCTTCAGTTGCATATCGTGCGAGGTTACCGAACTCCCTGCTGTAAGCATCCACAGAGAGTCGGCCCTGAGTGAAACTGCAAAATTCCTCACGTTTACGGTCCATGAGACCCTCCGGAATGTGATGTTCACGGAAAGCCTCGCTGAATTCAGCCCAAGTAGTGACATGGCCCGCTGGGCGCATAGCTCCATAATTCTCCCACCATAGACTGGCGGGACCTTCAAGATGATATGCAGCAAAGGTGACCTTGTCAGCCTCCGCTACCAGCGCGGAACGCAGTTTGTGAGAAATACTACGAAGCCAGTCATCAGCGTCGAGAGGCTCGACGGAGTGGTGGAACGTGGGTGGATGTAACTTGATGAAATCACTGAGTGACACCACATTAGTCCTCTAATGGTGTGCCGTGTTCTGTTCAATACGCTCCAACAAACGGTTGGTCTCCCGCTTGTTTCTTTCGGCTTCCATCATAACCTCGGCTAGGGAAGGAGGATGAGGCAGATTTGCATTCCTGACTTCACTGCCTTCAGCCTGCTCTTGAGGAGCAGGGTTAGTGCGCGTGTTGACCATCCTAGGTAAACAAGACAATGATTTAGTCAGGATGATAAAATTCTGACATAGGATACAAAATGTAAGGAATAACTCGGAATGCAAGATGATCATCCGTATGACATGGTAGATACAGAAACTGCTTCTTTATTCCATCGTCATACACACCATACAGGGTTTAGTACAAGACCAAACAAGGTACTATTACGGTGAAAAGTGGATTACATCTCATTGGAGGCATTCCAAGCTCCTATACATTATTTTTCTACACCTCCGGAAGGCGATACAAACTAGGTCATATCCCACGAGTCACGCAAGACGATAGACGACACAGCTAACACGAACTAGTGATACTACTACTAACTCAGACCGATCCGTAGTAGTCCTCGTAGAAGTCACCTCCATAGCCTGGAAGCTCAACATGATCATCCGGAAACAAACGATCTCGCGGAGCTTGTGGACCATAGGGGCTAGGATGAGGTCTTGGACCAACAGACGGTGGCCTGCGGGGACCGCGAGGTGGGATGATGCCTCCTACATCACGCCAACCCATCACGTCTGGCAGAGCAGATCTCACAGGATAGAGATCGCGCATATCCGAATATCCAGCTTGCACCACCGATGCAAACCGAGTCAATGTGGCCCAGTGGTCAGCACGGGTATTGAAGAGCTCTAACCTCAAGGCCCGATTTTCACGGTCCTTATCCTCGAGCATCTTAGCACTGGTGCGAGTCCATGAATCCTCCTGGGTGGGTTCAGCATAGATAGCCTGGAGATACCCTTGTGCTCCCGGAAGTGATCCTGGCATATACCGGAAATCAGAGTCCCGAAATAGGCCAGACCTGACTCGCATGATGGTCATCATAGAGTAGGCGGCGTCCTGCACAGCCATCTCAATAGTAACCCCGAGTCCATAGGAGCAGTGAAGGGGCTCGGTGGACCCAGGATAAGATGGAAATATCCTGACAGTGCAGAGATACTGGCTTTGATTAAAGTCTCGGAATTGCTCTTCGACCGTGTACTCAGGATACCAACGGTATCCAGCCTCAGTCATTACCCTGACCAACATGGCAGTATGGCCGGGTACATCTAGGCATCGAGTCAGGCGAACCACTTGATTGAGGTCGCAAGTGGCCATCTGAAAGCACAATCATAATGCAAAGGCATTAGAATTTCTAGCAAAATTTCGGCAGCATAACAGCTGTAAATGCTCAAGAAGGATTTTGAGACATTTGACAAAGGATTTCATACACACTCAACATCATCATATCAAAGTTCTGAATCTATCCTAACAACATAACGTGGTAGTAGAACTGAACTAGGCTTGTATCCATCAACCCTATAAGGTACTACTGATTAGTAACGTGTGATCCTGATAGAGAGAATAGATCCTAATTCCTTAACCCCCGGTGGAAGAATAGACTGACTCAGATCAGAATGTCATAAGATAAAGGAGTAAAAAGAGCCTTACGTTCCAACCCACAAACAATTCCCCTACATATAACTAAAGAATTTCTAGACTCAACATCGACCGGTTTGGCTTGGAGAACCTACAGGCAGTCCGGCTCTGATGCCAATGCTGTCAGGACCCCGACTCGATGTCACATCGATCTAGCCGGTAACACCTCATATCACTTTGCGGCCTCACGCACGGTATCCCCACGGGTGTCGCCTTACCTTTGCCCGGGACCGTTTGCGCCTTTTGGCTCACGTATATGATAGTGTCGCTAGCATCCATATGATAAAGAGCCCGGGCTGACATGACTAGTCGTAAACCCAAAGTGGCACAGACTTACAGGGACAGGCATCCATGACCCAGCTTCGAACGTGTCGGTCATCAGCAAGTGGGTCCAGGCTGTAGCACTGGGCTAGCAGGACTCCGGTAAACCGGGCTGTAGCGGGCTAACAGGACTCCGGTACTCAATGCATGACATTTCCCCGAAGGGACAGACACCGGAACGAAGAAGGACACATGCCGGCCAGCCTAAGTGTTCCAGAGCAGTAGCAAGCTACCATGGCTCAGCGGTAACACTAGGAGACATTTCGCGGTAAGAGAGGCTACTAAAGATAAACAACTAGATAGTCAGATCCCACACATACCAAGCATTTCAATCATACACACAATATGCTCGATATGTGTAAATACAACAAGGCATCACAACATGACTCTATGACATAAGTACTTTATTTAAGGCTCAGAGAGCCATACATAACATACACAAAGGTACGGGTCACACGACCCAGCATTCAAGTCATACAGTCATACAAACCAGCAGCGGAAGTAATTTGTCTGAGTACAGACAACTAGAAAAATAAAAGAGGCTTGGAAAGCCTAGCTATACTACGTGGTCCTTCACAAGCTCAGGATCACCACCTGGGCCTTAGCCTACTCATTGATGTCAACGTCTACGTAGAACCCATCAGAAGGGGTTGCAGCGTCTTCTGTAAAAATGTAAATTATAGCAACATGAGTACAAAGGTACTCAGCAAGTCTTACATCAGATCCTACATACATGCATATTATCAAGAAGGGTTGGTGGAGTTGTTGCAGCAAGCCAGCTTTGACTCTTGTCTAGGCTAACCTACGAGATTCCAACTTGAAATGGTTTTGCGCACACGAGTCCACTACTCACCAATTCAATACGCTACCGAGGATCCACCTCCGTCTTCCTATGGAAGAGCCATCCTCGGCACTCACACTTATCTTGAGGCTTTTAGTAGTTTCGATTTACTTGTCTATGAACTGTATAGGCAACCAAGTAGTCCTTTACCGCGGACGCGGCTATTCGAATAGATCATGATAACCCTGCATGGGTGTACTTCTTCATACACGCTCTCACCACTTACCATCGTTTACACGACATGTACTCGGCAACCTTCAAGCGGAAGCCCAACGTGGGTGTCGGCCACGACCTACCTAACCACCTAAGCCTCCAGTCCAGGTTTATCGCCTATCCAGGTTCCATCCGCAGGGAGTCCGGCCGAGGTTTCCCATACGGCCCCGAACGATGTGAACAGGGTTCCCGAGATACCTAACAGGTATTCGGTACACCCGGCCACGTACCTACCGCATCACAGCCCACCCCTACGGTCAGCGCTGTCCACGGCCTCCAGTAGGCTACAAACACCAGAAACTACTTGCAACTCCTGGACGGAGAACTAGGGTGAATAAGAAGCCGAGAGGGTCCATTGGTTTCGGGCCCAATGCATGGTAGTAGCTGATTCTTAAATCACACATACAGATCTCAGTGCTTAAGGTCGGCTTCAATGAAACAACCCACCATGTACTCCTACATGGCCTCTCATCGATACCTTTACCAAATCGTGTTCACCACACCACTCTCATTACCGACATAATCATTTCACTCTAGCCCATCACCCAGATGAACCAGACCTGACACGACTCTAAGCATAGCAGGCATAGCAAGGTAGGAACAACACATACATATGGCTCAATCAACTCCTACACATGCTAGTGGGTTTCATGTAGTTACTGTGGCAATGACAGGTCATGCAAAGGAAGTGGGTTCAACTACCGTAGCACACAGCAGTTTGAAACGCGTTGTCTTAATGCAGTAAAGAGAGCAGGAGCGAGAACATGGGATTGTATCGATATGATCAAATGGTTGGTTGCTTGCCTGATGGTTCGATGCACTGATACGGTTCTTCGTTAGGGTAATCACGATACTCCTTGGAGGCAGAACCTGCCGCAAAGAACACCGATACACAACCATCACCAAACAATGTGCAACAATATGATGCATGCATGAAACATAGCAATATGAGTGTGTTGGGCTAATGCAACTAAGACCAGAAGGGTTTGAACCAATTTGAATCAAAGATTCAAATTTCAAACTCAAACATGGCCTTTTAAAGTGCTTTTCCTTGTTCTGCATTAAACATCAGGTTAACTTGTTTAATCATGCATGAAAATAGTACAGATGGATAGATAGGATTTTTCTGATCATTTTTCATATATAATTTGTCTGATTTGGAGTTACAGAATAAAAGTTATGAATTTTTGAAGTTTAAACTATATTCTGGAATTTCCTATATTAGATTAATTCCAGAAAATCAATTATTGCGTCAGCCTGACGTCAGTGTGACGTCAGCAGGTCAACGGAACATGTCCAGGTCAAACCTGACAGTGGGTCCCGCGTGTCAGGGTGATTAAATTAATTAAAGTTTAATTAAAACTAAACCTGTTTAATTAACAGGGCTGGGCCCCACCTGTTATTGACTCAGGGGAGTCAACCAGGGCCCACCCGTGGTCAAACCCGGGTCGGCTGCACCGGCGTTTAGCCGCCGGCGAGCCCGACGCGGCGGCGGAAGTGGTTTTGGCCGTTTCGGCCACCAAATGGGTCGCGGAGACCACCGCAGTGGAGCTGAGGACGAGCCGCAGCTCTTGGTGGAGTCCGTTGGGGTCGGGGTGGCCGGAGTTGGCGCCGGCGACGACTTTGGCGGCCACCGGGGTTCGGCCGAAGACGAACTTGACGCTAGAGGGGTTGGTGAGGCTCGGGGAGTGGCTAGCTAGGTGCTAAGTGACACGGTGAGCATGATGGACACCGTGGAGTGGTCGGAGGGTGACCGGGAGCACGTCGGCGACGAGCTCCACGGCGGTGGGTGCGGTTGAGCTCCGGGAGGTCGCTACACGGCTCGGGAGCAAGAAAAGGAAGGGGGGAGAGATGGCTAAGCTCACAGTGAGTGCGACGAAGCCCTTGGTGCGGCCGGAGATGGACCGGAGCGACGACGGCGTTGAAGGGGATCTCCGGCGACGGCGGTTCGGGCGAGGTCGTTGCGGTGGACTCGGGCGTTGTGAGCGCTCGGGGCTCGGCTTGCTCAATGGAGTGGACAGTGGCGGAGCTCCTGGACACGATGAGAGGACGCACGGGCGGCGGGGAGCACGGCTACGACGAAGGCACGGCGATGGTGGCGT